>NW_001890017.1:0-7031 GCF_000143565.1 Laccaria bicolor S238N-H82 | reverse complement strand
ACGCCAACACAACAACGGCACGCGACAACGACAACGCGACGACAACGACAACGACACTCGATGGCGACAACACGACGGCGACACACGACGTCGACAACGCGACAGCGACATGCAACGTCCACAACGCGACGGCGACATGCAACGTCGACAATGCAAGTCCCCCACCACACTCTCCCCACCCCATTAGTCCCCCCCTCCACACACTCTCTCCTCACCACTCCTCCCCCCCTCCCTCTACAACACACTCTCCCTCTGTGTCTCTACCTCCCTTTTCTTGTCCCCACCCCCTTCATTGTCCCTACCCCCTTCCTTGTCCCTACCCCCCCCCTGCTTTAATATAGATTGTATGTAGTAAAATACATTTTGTGTCCTTATTAAATAAATTATAATTTGACATATAAATCTATTGCTTGAGATATGGGTTCTATGAGGGATTTTGAGTACTAAGTTATCAGGATAAGGTAGGAGTTGAATAAATACATATGTAGTCACATGATGAAAAGCTGATCAGTAAATTTACATTCATTCCAGTCCTATTCCTGTGGAATCCTGCAGAATCCAGTTCCATTCCTGTGGAATCCTGTGGAATCCGGTTCCATTCCTGTGGATTCCTGTGGATTCCTGTGGATTCCTGCAGGAATGGGAGGGGCACTATAAAGTACTGGGATCTGCCACTCCTTGAGGGTCCGGAAAGGGATGATGTAACCCCGTCAATGAGCTGCCCCATCCCGCGACCCCCGGGTTGTTGGAGTAGAGTTTGCAGATGCAAATGGCGAAAATTTCATCATCGAGCAGTCTCCTCCAATGCCTGGACAAATAGGTCTGTTCACGCCCTCGGAAGGTATCATGAAAGTCGGTTGGTACAGGTTGTCAACTATGGGCTCATAAAGGAGCAGCGGTTGAATTCGCTCAATGTCCAAGGTATGTGCTTGCAAGGGTCATCAAAGTCCTCGCTGGACAACTGTCATGTTCAAACCCTTCCTAGCCAAGGGCAAAGCGCGAATTCGCTCAGTGGCCAAGGTATGTACTTGCAAGGGTCATCAAGGTGCTCGCTGGACAACCAGTTTTTCACTTCCCCAATGATCCGTTGTGCCTGGTAACGAATAACTAAGAAAATGAACCAAAAATCGGACACAAAGGTTCCTCGCACAACGAGAAGGCCCAGTTGGCAAATACACTATCGGCCGCCCATCCCGCGATCCCCTGGGTCATCGGAGTAGAATTTCCAGTTGCAGCCTGCCCAAATGGCGAGGATTTCATCACCGAGCAAGCAGTCTTCTCCAACGCCTCGACAAATAGGACCTATTTGGGCAAAGCGCGAATTCGCTCAATGTCCAAGGTATGTACTTGCAAGGGTCATCAAGCTGCTCGCTGGACGACTGGCAGGTTCAAACCCATCCTACCAAGGGCAAAGAGCGCATTCGCTCAGTTTCCAAAGTATGTACTTGCAAGGGTCGTCAAAGTGCTCGCTGGACATGCCTAGTAACAAATAACTAAGAAAATGAGCCAAGCATCGGACACAAAGGTGAGATTAGTGACCTCTTGCAGCTCTGGCATTCCTTGATGGTCCGCAAATAGGATGATGTAACCCCGTCGTCCTCGCACAACTTGAAGGCCCAGTTGGCGAATACCGTATCGGCCGCCCCATCCTGCAACCCCCTGGGTTATTGGAGTAGAGTTTGCAGATGCAGCCTGCGAGAATTTGATCATCGAGCAGGACAAATAGGTGGGGTGAGAGTCCGTGAGACACTGGGCGTGGACCTATTCAGAGGATAGTATAAAGAGCGGCACCCAGTATCCATCGGTAGACCGTAAAAACGTGAGCTGGCAAGAGGTCATTAGGCACTAGCTTGTCAATGAAAAGTCCATCCCCACAGGAAGGCACCAAAGTATAATCCCTTGATAGATATATGTATCAATATCGCCGTTGCTTTTGGAGCTCTGATGCTTAGATCCTGAGTTGTTAGCAGTACTTTACAGTGCCCCTCCCATTCCTGCAGGAATCCTCAGGATTCCTGAGGATTCCTGTGGATTCCTGCAGGAATGGGACCAAAATAGCACTGGGATTTAAATCAAACTGCCTTGGACAAAATCATAGAAAATACCATCATGTGAATCAATCTGAATCTTTTAAACAACTCAGAATTCCTTGTGTTACTTATATTTATAACAGATAGATTTATTGAATAGAACTACATGAATGTATTTTACAATATTGAATACTATTTTAAAATAAATATTTGGAGAGGGGGGAGTAGTGGGGAGGGAGAGGGAGAGGGAGTGGTAGAGGGGAGAGGGAGTGGTGGGGAGGGAGTGGTGTAGAGAGGGGGGAAAGAGTGGTGGAGAGAGGGAGAAAGAGTGGTGGGGTTATGGAGAGGAGGAGTGATGGAGGAGGGAGGGAGTGATGGAGGGGGGAGGGAATGATGGGGAGTGGAGGGGGAGGGACTGGTGGGAGGGTGGTGGGGACTGATAAAGGGGGTGTCGTGGTCCTGTGTCGTTGCGTTGTCGTCGTCGCGTGGCGTCGTCGCGTTGTCGTTGCGTGTCGTCGTTGCGTTGTCGTCGTCGCGTGTCCCGCGACGTGTGGCCGTGGTTTGGACGTGGACGTGTCGTCGTCGTTGTTTGTCGATCGTGGTGGTGGTGGTGGGCGCGGTGTGGTCGTCGTCGTTGGTGCCGTGTTTCGTTGGTGACGTGGCGTTGCCGTGTCGTCGTGGTGGGCGTTCGTGGATGGTGGTGGTGCCACGTCGTTGTCGTTGTCCGTCGTCGCGTGGTTGTCGATGGCCGACAAGGCGCCATTGTGGGCGCTGGGCGTTGTTCCGTGGGCGCTGGGGTGTTTTCGTGGGCGGGGTGGTGCTGTTGTGTGCCATGGTGGGCGCTGGGCGGCTATCCCAATTGGGACGAACGACGACATTTGTCGTCGTCGTTCGTCGTCGTCCCGTTGCCACGTCGGCTCCTCGCCTTGTTGCCACGTCGCCTCGTCGTCCACCTAGCGTGTTCGCGTTGTCGTGGCCGTTGTTGGGTGGTGCGGCGTCGTCGTGGTTGTCGCCGTTGGCAACGTGGTTGGTGGGAGGGAATGGAGGTGGCGGGGAAGAGGATGGTTGGTGGTGGGTGGAAGGGAAAGGGTGTTGCCCTTGTTTGGTAACGTTGCCTTTGTTTGGTAACAAAAGTAAAATAAACAAACAATTGACCGGATTCCGTTGCATTCCGTTCCTGCCAATCCTGCGGAACATTCCGGTGTCAATTCCGGAATGCCCAAATTCCGCCGGAATGGTAAGGCACCGGAATTATGAAAATGGCAGGCCTCCCTGCCAAATTTCATTCCTCCGGAATCCACCGGAATCCGCAGGAATGACCGGATTCCTGCAGGAATTAGGGGGGCACTGATAAGACCTCGTTTGTTTCTCCGCCCTCACATTCGGAAGGTTTCTCCGACTATATTTTATCCCCAGAACTGGAGGGAAGGTTTTCTACCTTTCCTTTCACATCCCTTCCTTCTCCACCCTCAGACCATGGAATTTTCCGCGAAGATTTATCCGAATACATGCCCCATCTCCAACAGGTGATGAATGGAGTCCAGAAACTGCACATCATCTCGGGATTATTTGGAGAGCGCAACATAACTGGGCTGCTGCGAGAGATCTGGCCCTTCCTATTACGAGGCCAGGCTATGCAATCATTGCTTCTGGTTTTTGGTACCCCAGATTTTTTTCGCGACATCGAGCCGCTTATTGACTTTCCCGGGCTGGAATCCTTTGAGCTTTTCATGAGCATTCCAATGATGTTGATCTCGCCTGAATTTTTTGCCAGGCACCCCGCCCTCCGCCGTCTGTCTCTGAATTCTTTTGAGGATGACCCCCCAATGGAAAATAACCCGCTTCAGGTCCTCCCTCCATTGAAGTATCTACATCTTTCTGCAAACTATCGTTCGTGGAAATTGATGGATCCTGCATGTTTAAATGAGCTGCATTTTGATCTTAATGGCGATTTTGTCGATTTTTGCTCATCCGTTGACTTGCTCTCATGGCCTTTACAAACACTGGTCACCCAGAATTTCGCAGGACAGGTCACCATACAGATTCCACCGCTCACACATATCTCAATTGAGCACTTTGCATCATCCGGATGCAAGTGCTTCATATCGGGACCAATTTTGAAAATCCATACTCTTGTCGTTGAAAGCCTCGCTGATCTTTCCACCCATACTATTATCGTAAGCCAATAATATACCTCCCGCAACGATTGAACTCATTCTCATCGATAGGCCTTTCTTACATCATGGCTCAAAATGTTCCCGGACCTTCAGAGGCTGACTGTTAAGTCTGAGCTCTGCGACCTCAAAGAAATCGATCTGAACAGGTTCCTCACCTCCTTAAGGACATCCTCACACAAGCTACGCCAGTTTTCGTGCGCATTGGGGGACTGGAAGCGGGAGAACTACGGGAGGTGGTATAAAGAATTACGGAAGGTGGTATAAATGACTTGAAGTAGAGTGGGTGATGTCATCGACTCGGTAAAATGATTATATGTATCCCTGAAGGTTGGTCGGCCGCGAACACGAATGGAAGCTGAATAGAGAACTTCTTCTAATTCTAGAAAATGCTGTATAAATTTTGAAATCTATGCAACGTCACTCAGAGGGTTTGGAACTGGAGAGACCGATGATTATAACCTGAACTGCCGGTGCCAGATGACACGACGCGGGATCCAACACCGCTAAGCATGTATCTGCACTGTTGTCATGGGTGAATTGCATGGTATCGGAGCTATAGCCTATTTCCAACCGGTGCGACTCTTTGTTGGCGTTATGCACCGACTTTGGTACCTTGAGCCGCCGGACAAGTGGAAAGGCGTCAATGAACATGGATTTAGCTGAAAGAGTAAACATATAAAAGCCACATCGTAGTCACTCGGCAATTGCTCGGCAAATCCAAAGTCAAAGGGGCCAGAGAGTTGGCGGCTAATAATAGATGTGAGGAGAGATTATGTAATACGAATAGCGCCGTCTCCACAAAACTTTGGCCTCGACAACTTGATCCACGGCTCGTCGCAGCATCGAGCGAATTCGCGCTTTGCTACACTCATCGTTGGATTCTCATAATCGAGGTCGTAGCCATCGCGCGAGTTCTCACTGGCATTTGAGTCCTGTTAATGACCGAATCTGGATTTATGGACGACTGGAAGTAAGTCGCACTCACAGTATCACAGTTTCGTTCTCTCACAGACCTTTCCCCTCAGCGTTACCACATCGACAACTTGATCTACGGCTCGTCGCAGCACTGAGCGAATTCGCGCTTTGCTACACTTCATGGCGTCATCTTTGTATTCTCGTGACCGACATGGAACATTTCGTATGCACCGCGGGAATCCATGGATATTTCGATTCATGGATGACTGGATACACGGATACCTGGATCCATGGATTCTAGATGAGCTTCTCCCGGGACAAGGTGATCTCTATTTGCGGATCCTCGAGGAATGCCAGAGCTGCAAGAGGTCACTAATTTCACCTTTGTGTACGATGCTTGGCTCATTTTCTTAGTTATTTGTTACTAGGCACGTCCTGCGAGCATCTTGATGACCCTTGCAGGTACATACCTTGGCCATTGAGCGAATTCGCGCTTTGCCCTTGGGTAGGAAGGGTTTGAACCTGCCAGATGAACTGTTGACATCAGGCAACGTGAACAAATCAACCGCTGCTCCTTTATGAGCCCATAGTTGACAACCTGTACCGACCGACTTTCATGATACCTTCCGAGGGCGCGAACATACCTATTTGTCCAGGCGTTGGAGGAGACTGCTCGATGATGAAATTTTCGCCAGGCTGCAACTGCAAACTCTACTCCAACAACCCAGGGGGTCGTGGGATGGGGCGGCCGATACAGTTAGCCAACTGGGCCTTCTCGTTGTGCGAGGATGAAGGGGTTACATCATCCTATTTGCGGACCCTCAAGGAATGCCAGAGCTGCAAGAGGTCACTAATCTCACCTTTGTGTACGACACTTGGCTCATTTTCTTAGTTATTTGTTACTAGGCACGTCCAGCGAGCACCTTGACGACCCTTGCAAGTACATACTTTGGACACTGAGCGAATGCGCTCTTTGCCCTTGGTAGGATGGGTTTGAACCTGCCAGCTTGATGACCCTTGCAAGTACATACCTTGGACATTGAGCGAATTCGCGCTTTGCCCGGGTGGGAAGGGTCTGAACCTGCCAGACGAACTGTTGACATCAGGTGACATGAACACATTGACCGCTGCTCCTTTATGAACCCATACTTGGTAACCTGTACCGACCGACTTTCATGATGCGTTCCGAAGGCGCTAAAGGACCTATTTGTCTAGGCACTAACAGACCTATTTGTCGAGGCGTTGGAGAAGACCACTTGCTCGATGATGCACTTCTCGCCATTTGGGCAGGCTACAAATGGAAACTCTACTCCGATGACCCAGGGGGTCGCAGGATGGGCGGCCCATAGTGTATTTGCCAACTGGGCCTTCTCGTTGTGCGAGGAACCTTTGTGTCCGATTTCTGGCTCATCTTCTGTGTTATTCATTGTCAGGCACAACGGATCATTGGGGAAGTGAAAAACTGGTTGTCCAGCGAGCACCTCGATGACCCTTGCAGGTACATACCTTGGCCATTGAGCGAATTCGCGCTTTGCCCAACACGTCATCTCTGTGCTGCCATCTTCGTTCTTGGATACCTTGGCCACGGAGCAAATTCTCACTTCGCGAAGATGCTGATGCAGCAGCTGATCCCCGATCGAAGCATCTCCTGCAATGACTCGTGCGCAGCAGTCGTGCGACACCCTCGACCACACTGATAACAGGAGGATTTGGTCCACGGCTTCACTTCACGCCAAAATTGCAATTTCCCCAACCACTCTTTCTAGGGCAAAATCTCTCTGCACTCTAATCCCTTATTATTTCACTCTCAAGCCCAACTCATGCTCGAATTCCTCGTAATATGCAGTTTACGATTGGTCGTTAATGTAGGTTTTATCTTTTCTTTACCCAAACTTACCAGTCTATCCGA
>NW_001890018.1:42910-43832 GCF_000143565.1 Laccaria bicolor S238N-H82 | reverse complement strand
AGGCTTTCTCTGGATCAAGGAAAATGTAAGTTTTCTGTCAAAACTGGTAAATTTATACATTATTGACAGTCTATCCAGCTGGCTCTGGGAAAACCATCTTAAGGTTGATTATTTCAACATTTTTAAGAAATTTAATTGAAATTTCTCTTCACAGCTCAGCAATAATTCACATTATCCTTGAGAGATTCAATTCTTCTACTGCATATTTCTTTTTTGATGGAAGAGACTCACAGAAGGATTTCCAGTTGCATGATAAACTACTGCGATCACTCATCTGGCAATTCTCTCTGAAGTGTGAGGGTAGACTGCCTAAAGTCTTAGTGAATCTGTATGCTGGCTGTGGCAATGGCCATAAAGAGCCAACTCTGGGTGAACTGCAGAATACTCTTCATATAATTCTTGATGGCTTTAGCTCATCATTCATTATTCTGGATGCTCTTGATGAATGTACTGAAAGAGAAAAACTTTTTAACTGGATTCAGACTTTTATTCTGGAGAAAAATAAAAATCTTGGGCTTCACTTGATAGTTACTAGTCGCCCAGAACAGGAGATTGAGGACAAGCTCAAGTATTCTCAGTATCTTGACCTGGTCAAGGAATCTGAGAATCATGATCTTGTAGCCTATCTTGACTATCAGCTTCAGAATGACTCTGACTTGAAAAAATGGAATTTTGACACTTGAGAGCAAATAAAGCTGAAGTTAATGGAACAAGCAGATGGAATGTATGTTTGTTATCAACATCATGATAGGATGATTGTTAAAAACACAATTTTAGGTTTCGTTGGGTTGCATTGCAATTAGATGAGCTTAAAAAGTGCCGGACTAAGACTAATCTGAAAAAGCAGCTATCTGATTTACCCCAGGGTTTGGATAAAACCTATGATCAAATCTTGCTGGGAATCAATGAAAAAGATCATGGT
>NW_001890018.1:27501-41715 GCF_000143565.1 Laccaria bicolor S238N-H82 | reverse complement strand
CATCACATCAAGGGCATGAGGCAATTGCAAAGTTGCTCATAGACAAGGGAGCAGATGTAAATGCACAAGGAGGATACCATGGACATGCACTCCAGGCAGCATCATGGGAAGGCCATGAGGCAATTACAAAGCTGCTCATAGACAAGGGAGCAGATGTAAATACCCAGGGAGGAAAGTATGGAAATGCACTCCAGGCAGCATCAGCAAAAAGCGAAGAGGCAATTGCAAAGCTGCTCATAGACAAGGGAGCAGATGTACACTAACTGGGCAAAAAGATTGTCCCACGCTTTTTTAGACATGATTTGGCTTATATCACGACAACCGCAAAACGCACTAACGAGATCTCAGAGACAGCATGAAGGTAATATGGCAGTGGAGGTTCATGCAAAAATGTGGGGGTGGAACGTGAAAATACGAGTTACAGGAATGGTATAAATATGGCAAGTCCTAAAGTAGGCATGTAATGAAAAGCCGAAATCGGAGAATATCCATTCACAGCAACCAAAATATGAACTTTTATACTCTATAATCTAGTACCTAGTGTTCCCCCCATTAGCAAGGTAAACTGCAGAAACTCTCTGAGGCAAAGAATCATACAACTTTCTAATAAATGAAAGATCAATCTTATACCACTCCTCCTGCAAAGCCACCCACAAATCATCTTCTGAACGAGGTAGGGGGTTGTGTGCTCGTACTTGCTGATCAAGATGATCCCAGAGATTCTCTATGATGTTAATATCCGGGCTATTTGGCAGCCATGGCAACAAATCGACATGATTCTTGCGAAACCAGGCCTGAACAAGCTTCGAAGTATGCTTTGGGTCGTTGTCCTGCTGAAAATAGCGGTCATGATAATCCAGGCCAAGATCTTGGTAGGTACCCAGGAGGTCGTCCTGCAATATCTCGCAGTACAACTCCTTGTTGAGGTTGCCTTCAATCCGTACAATCCGTCCAACTCCATACGGTGTAATCATCGCCCATACCACAACCTTCCCACCACCGTGCTTAACCTTCTTCTTTGTAAACCGCGGGTCCAAGCGCTCTCCTGGCTTCCTCCAACACCATTCCATCCCATCAGAGCCAAAAGGGTGGAATATGGACTCGTCCGAGAAGTCCACAGCCTCCCAGTTATTGACAGTCCATTCCAGCCGTTCCTCAGCCCAACTCTTTCGCACGTGTAGGTTCTTGTGGGAGATATATGGCACTGTGCGTCGAATATGAGGTTCGAGACCTTCTCGTCGAAGTGCCCGCTTAATTGTGTCCACGGAAACCTCCACGAAGTACTCGCGCTGCAGGTCTGATGCGTCGTGGGCGGTCTGGTTTGACAGGTGTCGGCAGGCAATTCGCATGTCACAGGGAGTGAGCTTGCAAGGGCGCCCCGTTGAATGTCCAACTTCGTAGTAGTTCTCCTTTCCCGCATATCTCTTCACGATGCGCCTGATTTGTCGGTCAGAAAGGTCATGATGATCAATCAAAGCAGCGCGGATTTCATCATTAGAGTACCCAGCCGCTCTCATGGTACAGATCTTTTCTCATTTTGTTGGGGTCGTATTAGGAGCCATGGCAGGGTTGTGAACATAGGCAGATTCCCCCGGAGGTGCGGTTTGCAGTTGCAATGAAGAGAGCCAGAAAGTTGTTTGATGCGACGCGTTTGAATATCCCACGGTCACGGCACAAATAATTTTACTGGCCACGAATATGCTGCTTTTTTTGTTCAAATGCTCTGATATTTTTCTAGTGTATAGAATGGATGTAGTAGTTTACTGTAGTCATTGAAGTTTTTCAAAAAGTTCAGATTTTGTGGAGATACAAACCAATTTTCATCACAAAAGTTTTCGGACAATCTTTTTGCCTAGTTAGTGTAAATGCACTGGGAGGAGATTATGAAAATGCACTCCAGGCAGCATCACATCGAGGGCATGAGGCAATTGCAAAGTTGCTCATAGAGAAGGGAGCAGATGTAAATGCACAGGGAGGATTCTATAGAAATGCACTCCAGGCAGCATCCCGTAGAGGCCATGAGGCAATTGTGGAGCTACTTAGCAAGAATGGAGCAGATGTAAATATTAGTCAGATGCACCCAGTGTATTAGGGAAAAGATTATCATTTAGGCCACAGAATAGTGAAGATTTCTTGGAGGATCTGGATGATAATGAAAAAGATATCTTGGATCCTTCATTATTTTAACATGGTCAAGGTACAAGCAGGGTACATTTTGTGGAAAACATCATTGGAATGCATTTTTCTCACTTGTCTGGAACCATATGACATTTTGGTATTTGCTTTTGAATGCAGTGTGGAGAATAGTGTAATGTTTTAGTATATTGTTTTGAAATGGAATTCAATTAGTTGTTTGATGGTGAGTGAAAAGTCCTAATATAGAAAGCAAGCATGAATACCATCATATCACAAGTGAGAAAAATCACATGGTAAAGCACACATTACAAGCCTTTGTAGTGAAGAAAGAAAGAGTACAAACTTTTGTAGTCCAAAAAGCAGAGACTACAAACTTTTGTAATGAAAAAATTGCCCCACAAAAAATTACATAAAACATTCCTAGTACAATTTACAAAACTAAAGCTCCACAGGCATTGATGCAGAGTGTAACATTACACTCATAGAAATGTGAATTTTAGCAATTTCTCCTACAAAACCTTCTATATGGAAACCTATCCCCTTATCAGGGATAGAAAACACTGACTTAACAAACATGCAACAGAACTAGATCACATATATGATATCAAAGGTATGAGGAAATGAGATATGATACAAGGGAATGTGGCCCTGCTCAAGATGGGGGATGCAACCTTGTTTTCAAGCTCAGAAATCTTGTCCACAAGCAACAGGTAATCGGCTGCATGCTTGGCAGCAAGTTCAGCAAGTTGAGTCTCTGCCTTCTCAGCCCTCTCTCCTAATGAAAGCAACCTCTGGCTCAGGTCTGCTGACTGCCCAGATGTGTTTGAGATCATCATTCCACAGATATTTTGATCAATTTAATAGATATGAAAAGATGAAATTTTTCATGAAAACCAAGTCCAGAAACATGAAAGGTTATCCAAGGGAATTGGATGTCACCCACATTGTTCTGAGGTATACATGTTAAAAGATTAGACTTTTTGCCCCAAGGAAAGTTCGAAAAATGGTGTAAAGTCTTGAAAAAATAAACTGTGAAAGTCTGTTGTAGTCTTTTTCTGAAAGTCCAATGTTTATTTGTGTTTCTTGCTAAATACAATTCAGTGCAAAACACAGTGATCATAGCCATGATAGCAATTTCATTGCACTGTATGCAAGGCATTAGCATCATTAGTCAGACTGAAGCAATGTGCTGTAGTTTTGCTTACCAGGAGTGAGCAAACAATCATGGATGTGCCTGCTGCCCATGGAGGTTAGCATTAAACAAGTGGGACAGCATGCAAGGGGGTTCAGGGATCTGAATGCTGGACCAGGGGTTGGGTAGGTAGGTCGGCCATAGGCCGAAAAAAAGATTTTTGGAACCCTCTATGAGATAGTCCTAAATTGGTTTTCCAAGGTGATTTACAGTATTCCTGCATGTAAAATATCATTGTATAGTACATTATCTTGACTGGATATTATATTTCATTATATCCGGCCCAATTTCTGGCTTCAAAATTATTTTTCACAGTCTAATCTTCATCAAATTTTTGTCTAATGTTTTAATCAATCACAATTTACTGACAAAACAGTTAGAGACCAGTTCTTGACACTGATGTGTATGCTGTGTGACCTGATTTCAAAACTCGAATCATCTTGATGCTTTTGACACATCAGATGCTCTAAACGGATGCCTGTGTGGTGTGGTATTGCAGGACCCCCAGCAATAGCAGAAAAGGCCTGATCCTGAAAATGGGGGTTTTGTCCAGATGGAAAATATGTTCCCACGCGTATTGAACTCGGATTTGGACATTTCAGAACATTGCACGTCAAAAAGGTTTTTTTTTCTAGCCATTTTTGTCCCTTTTTGTCCAGATTGGGGGGATCTGGCCTTTTCTGCTATTGCCGGGGGTCCTGGTATTGCACTCAGAATGCATTGGCTTGGTAAAATGTAAAAGGGTTGGATGTGAGGACTCAATGGGTGAGTATCAGTCTTGCACAAGTTAATCACTACACTCACTTATTTTTTAGTACCCTACAATGTGTTGCATTGCAGATAGCCCCACGAAATTGGGTATGCGAAGCCTTAGAGGATCAGAGTGATGATGATGATGATGTCATATTGCCATATATAGGCATGTGCCTGATTACGTAGGTAGGTAGGTCAAGCACACAGGGCCTTACAAAAAAATTCGACCCCAGCTACTTTTTTTTAATTCTTGAACCCCCTTGACAGCATGCATAGTGGAGCTTACCTTAATGATTGGTAGCATGACCTTCATCCACTGGCATTTGAGTCACTGTGAGGGGTAGAGAGAAGGTGAGGGTGAGGGAACATTGAACATTGAACATTGAATGTGAAACTTCCAACTGTAAAAAGCGCAGTCAAACACTTACAGCTAACGAGGTATTGATAGACCAGAATTCAAAATGCTCCACTTAGTGACTTTGTTTACTTGTGGAGTCTCAGGGTACGTGCAAACAACCTAACCAGGAATTTATCACTATATACGCAACAGTGGGAAGGGGTGGGAAGGCAATGCCTGCCAATTGGCTGTGGGAAGTTGTTTGGCCAGCTCCAAAAGTAAATAAAGTCACTGAGTGGAGTGTTTGGAGTTTTGGTCTATTGATACCTCATTAGCTGTAGGTGATCAGTGTCCCACGGCCTGTTTTTGGCAGTAAATAATGCCACTCGCATCATTGCAGGAACAGATTTGGAACAGATCATCTGCCAAGCCTGATATTCTACCGTGACTATGCATCTACCAGCAGCTACAGCTCTACCAGAGTCTACTAGGCCTAGATAGCTCTCAGTAGGATTGAAAATTTATGGATGGCTACATAATTACAACAAATTTATACAGCCAAAATGCCTTCCAGATGGTAGACTGGGAGGTTTAAAAGATGTCATTTGCTTTGCTCTGGGTACTTGAATACAACCTCATTTATTTTTACGTGTGATAGGGTCTACTGGGTGGAGTACTTAATGTGTTGGGGAGTGCATTGGGAGTGTGTGTTGAGTGTTGGTTGAGCACATGTCCACTTGTGTGACAGCCCAATCTGGCCAGCACATGATAGTTCACACATTGATTTGACCAGAAGCTCAGTTGCCTGCCCCTTGGTATCACCAACTTGAAATACAACACATCATCAAGACACAGATATGATATACAAAAAAGGCATTGAAGTAAAAAAAAAACTGAGGCAATATAAAAACCAAGCTATCAGTAAGTACTCTCATATCATTGGGAGGGTATAAGTAAAGCAAGTCAGAGGTACATAGCATATCAGTCATTCCAGATCCATACCCATTGGGCACTCTCCTTCCTTCATTACAACAGTCTTCCCTTCCATTTCTCCATCCATCCTGCTTCAAAAAAAAAAAACCCTTGTCTGATTCAACAGCTAACCCTATGTCCTCCCCCCCTTCTCCCCATCAAAAAACGCAACCAACTGCCCAATCGGGACCTTCCCCACTGGCATCGGCATCGGCATTTTCACCTGTAATCCCTCCTGACTTTGCTGGTACTGCTGCCTCCTCAACAACAACGGGTCCACGAACTTGGTCCCCCCTCCTCCAAGACCACCGCTTATCATTCCGTCTCCCGTCCCAATGGAACTGGTACCAGAGGAAAGCCGCTCAGAAGAGCGGGACCTCAACTTCGGCTTTAGTGGTGCAGTGGTCCCCATGGTAAGAGTCTGTGATGAAGTCTGAGGAGGGAGGAGGCTAGCGTACCCATACGCACTCTGTGCCCTGATCCGACGAGTGGATGGCGATGGTGAGGTAGTGGCTGTGAATTTGTAATCGCCGCCCCCAGGTCCACCAGGCGATATCGAGTTTGAGGTGGTGGAAGACAGACTCCCATTCGCGTTCTTGAGCTTGATGCCGGAAGATTTGCCGATGGTCTCTTCACCTTCTCTGAACTCGCCTGCGCTTTCCTCCTCCTTCTTGTCATCGTCATCGTCCCCCACGGGAGAAACGGAAAATGACCCCCCAATCACACGGGAGTAGGACCGTGGTGTGCCTACCCTTTTCAATAAAGGAGCAGTAGCAGGTGAATCCGTATGGGTATTAGTATTCGCATTGGTATTGGCGGCGGTATTGGCGGCGGTGGCAAAAAAAAAAAGAAGCAGCATTTGAGGAAAACTCATCCTCATCAGGGAGCGCGGTTATCGGCCCTCCTAGCACAACGGTGTACCATTTCCTTGGCGTGGGGCTTACACTCGTCAATCTTTTCCCAGCAGCCGATTTCGGGGGTGATAATCCTTGCTGTGCTGTTCGTCCTTTTGCAGGTGTGGGTGTTGGGCTGGCCGTTCGGTTGGTAGAAGCAGAGGCAGGAGCGAACTTGGGTTGAGCAGGCGGGGACGGCAGCCGACCCGTACCGGAAGCCAGTGAGGAAAGAGAGGTGGTGGAGTACGAAGCACCTGGTAGTATACCCAGTCCTGAGGATAAATGGAGGGGTAACCCCGAAATGGCCGTAGACAAAGGCCTTCATAGCGGAACTAATCGACGAAGGTGGAGAATTACAGGGGAGAGCGTGTCTGGCGCAGAAGAATAATCTCCCGTGGGGCAAGGTAACCTCGTGCCCGACTCTTTCCTCTTCGAAGTCTTCCTGAGATGGTAGATAGGCGTGCTGGGTGCTGATGGAGATCCTGTCAAGTGCGTTGCAATTGAAGAAGTCGGATGTGAGTGCGTGACGATGGAGGACGTGGTTTGTGGTGCGACCAACATTGATACAGCGGCGGACTGCGTTTTAGGTTCCGCAGAGAGGGTGCCGTTGCGATTTTTGCCATATCCCAAAGCAGTTCCCCTAATCGGCTTTGGAGCTCGACGACTTCGTCCCGGAGGTTCAGTTATCCGTCGAACCCGCATGCACTCAGACTCGCAATCCTTCTCCTTCACTTTTTCCTTTTCCTTTGTCCCCTTCCTTGTCGACTAACCACCTCTCAACCTCGTTCATCCGATCTTCCAAAGCCCTAACGTGTCCCATGGTCCATTTATCGAGCTTGTCGAAGCGTTTGGCTATCATGAGGAGTGTACCTGGTAGATATGAACTGGGCATACAAAGGTCAAGCCTCACGAGAAGGGGGGGAAGACAACGTATCCGTTGTACGCATGGGAGAAGAAGCCAAGTTGGGTGGCGTAGTCGAGAGACTCGAACGAGAAGAGGTAGGCGAGGGTGGGGAGGCAAAAGGTACGTGGTTCATGTTGAATGAGCGCTGAGCAGGCATGAGCGGGTCTTTCGTGGGCGGAAGCCTACTCTTCGCAGCAGACCACCAACTAGTAGCGCGACCCGATTGTTTGCGAATCAGACGGGGACGGTGGATTAGGCATCTGAAGCCTGAGGGGCGGTGGAGGGAGCGTCTCACCATCGTAGCCAGCGCACAATCGTCAACGGGTCTCCTTGCCTGGACCTCCCCCGAGTATAGCTTCCCCCTCTCTACGACTACAGTCGCGTTCCCTCTCCGCTTCAGCTTCCAGCTGCGTCGCGTAGCATAGGTAATCGCGGTGAAATGCCCCCTACGACTGTACCTGTACCCATTCTTTGGACGAAGTTCGCTGGGAGATGGGAGACGGATGAGGAGGATGATCGGGAACGTTGCTGCCACATTCCTTGGTCGTCTTCCTGGACGTCATCGTCGTCATCTGAGCCGTGATCGGACTTGGAGTCTGGATCGACGTCTGTCGAGTTCCCTGGAAAGAGCGCGTTTCGGAGTGGGGAGGGTGGACGGGGTGATGGTGACCTTCCTCTAGAAGGCTAAGAGAAGGATGATTGATTAGTGGGATAGTCGCGATCTGATGTTATCCGAGGCATACATTAGAAAGACAGCCAGCAGACATCCTTCGTTGATGTCGGCCATTCAAGCTCCACGGTACTGGTGCTGGGAGGTGAGAGTGGAACTATCATTCGGTCACTTGGAAAGGGCCCCATATGTGGGACCCAGTGGTGAGATATTGGCATCTGTGAGTCGATGTCGTTACGTTGTGTTGTGGTTCCGTTATGTTTTGACCTTTGCCTGGATTTGCTTTAAAGTTCAACCGCACCTGCTCATGTCAGTAAGCTTTATGCGCAAAAAATGCTCCACTTCGTACTCACGCGCTCGAACGAAGGACAAGGAGATGTCAAGAGCGTTCGGTCGAACGGAACGTGGGTCACACCTGGGTCACAATTTTTTGAAGGAAGCCATGACGTCGGTCTCATAAGTTGTAACGAGAGCTAACCTATCCTTGCAATGTCCTTCGTGCCCAGTGAGGACGCGAACCAGTGTGAACCCGTTGTTCCGAGTGACATGCGACTGGGGAACTTGAACGTTTGAACATCTGAGGGTGAGTTCGCGCTTTCTCTTCTCTTCTTCTGGGGTCTAAGTCTGTTTTCACTCTAGCTTCCTGCGTCGGCGGGCCATCGAAGTCGACAACTGTATCAGTTGTCCTTCCTTCCCCTTAATTTACTCTCGCAGAGAACTCGCCCTATAACGCCGATTATCCTTCAGTCACCCTCCCGACGTGAACCATGCTCTTCCTTCCCCGTAAGAAATGGGCTTTTCGCAGAGGACTCGCCCTATAACGCCGATTACGTTATACTCAGGTGTGCAAGAGGGTCGCCATCTTGTGGCCCACGCAACTGGATTCATTGCAGTTGCCATCCAGGCCGCTTAACCTTCAACCCTACGACCCACGGAAGTGCCATCGCATCTCCCAGACTCGTCAATGCCATGTCGCCCTAGATCTTTGACCTTCAATACGCAAAAGTTTTAACGTCCATCTTTAGCCGCCGCCTTTTCTACGTGTGTCAAGTAAACAACCAGGTTCTGAAACTTCCCCCTCTATCGTCATCGTGCCCTCTTTCTCGTTGTGGTCCGTTCGTGAAACCGAGAAGACACGGCGTATTTCAATGGAACGTCGCGATGGAAGGGGAGGAAGTGGGTTCTTCGACTAGGATGTGTGCGGATCGTTCTATAAGTACGCTTCTCTTCTCCCCTCCCTTTTTTACAAAAGACTTTGCTGACACCGGCATACAGACCTACAAAGTCCACCCCGTTCTCATTTGCTCATGTCCTCTTCGACTCTATTCCACAAGACAGGCAAGGGCTAGCGCTCACCGCTTTCTCCGACCTTCTTTTCCCCTTCTCCTACTCGTGGCCAGCTCTGGGCTGCTGCACAAGATTCGTAATAGCTCGAAAGAAAGCCCTTGGTGGTAAACTCCGAGCGCATGGCCGAGCGGAGTATAGGCCAGTGCAAAATCCCGCCGTATGTGCTTACCCCGTTACCTCGTTCTTACTTGGATGGAGGATAGCAGAGAGAAAAACGGTTTCGGGATATTGGGTGTGGCGATCAAGAGCGATGATTGTCCTTGTTGGTGGCGCTCTTTTTGCAGGGCCGCCACGCCCTGTGTCGTCCTTTCGACTGTGGTAAGCATTCGCTTCCCTCGTTGTTCGATCTTTCAGTATTCAACGTTCAATTTCCATCCCCTGTAGCCGCTACCTCCACCTCCGTTGGTGATCGATGGAGGATTCGACTAGCCGCTTACCCTTTCGGTTTGTGCGTGGAATTAAGAACGGCCGTTGACAAAACCTTGTGCTGTGGAGTTCCTATCTGCATGGTAAGTCTCTCGAATTGGTTCCTCGATGATACGAACAACACCACCCCTTTGACAGAATGACTACCCTTATCAACGATCACGAAGAGCCTCCGGCTTGTTGAAACGACTTTTGACTGCAACTATCATCGTGATACTGGTGCCTTTCCTTTCAACTGGGCCATTCACGCTCGCAACGGGACTCTTCACCCTCCTGTGGTCCGTCTTCTTGGTTCTCCCTTTCTGTCCTTACTCATCCATCTTGTCACGGTGTCTGCTCTCAGCCGGTCACAATTTACTCTCTCTCCGTTTGTAGGGTATGGAAGTTTCCAACTTGGGTTAGCGTTTATTCGGGAGGTCGTAAATCAACTTACTGTGCAGAATCTACGCAGAAAGACCTATGGGCCATCTGTAGCATGCCGTATCGTGTACAAGTCCCGCGCTACATACAAAACATGAAATTCTGTTTCCGCGACAGAGGTTATATGAAACTTGTAGGAGTAGGAAGTAATAGCAAATCAGTCAAACGTCTTGGCTTTGTCGACGTTGAAGCCTCAAAGTCGCATGTCAAACCAGAGACTGAGGCTTGCAGCCAAAAAAACCACTACACCATCGAATACCGCTACCAAGATCTAGGCTGTACCAGACTTTACGCCCCTTCTCCTTCCCGTGGAGCAAAAGCAGAGCATACATACGCACCCCAAGCAAACCTGTGGACAATTGTTGTGAGCACTAACCCGACGCATGCGTAGCATCCAAGCATGACCGACCTATGCGCAATAGCCACGCCCACCAACCCTCCATGGAAGTCGGCGTCCGCGCGAGAAGAGACGAAGACCCTCCGATGAGTATGGTGTTTCTCACCCTAGGCCCTTGCCCTTGGTAGTTCGTTATTGGCCGGAGAAACTATTGAAAAAGAAGGCAGGTGTCAGTACCCATCGTCGTCGGCCACGCGTAATCCAAACTTACAGAAGCCAATCAGCGGTGGGTACATCCGTATGTGTGACGTTGCGGCAGCCCGTGGCGGCGACGAGCTGCGGATGGATACGCACGATGGAGAATCTATGCGGTGTGAACGCCGAGTTCAGAGGTAATGATTGCTGGTATCACGGGCAGAGATTGGGGCCATTGAGTGGCATACCGTGTATGCCACGACACACAGAGCGTCGGGATGAGGTAACCGAAAAGCTCTGAGCACTGCGCGAGCATTTGGAGGGGCGAATGACTGAAAGCCACATAGCTGGGCGCAATCGATGAGACGATCGATGTGTGAGGGGTCTGCCTGCGGCCACTGGCAAAGATTCGATGTTCGACCAGTGAGCTTGGTATGGAGGCGAGTTCGTTAACAGGATTAGACAATGGCGAAATTTCCTTCGTGAATCGATACACGAGGGAATGTTGCGGTCATGGTGGAGGAAAGACGGTACAAGCATCGAAGTTGGGCTTGCATTGGGGTTATGAAACCAGAACCTGAGTAACGAACGGGGGAGTTAGCGAACGAAATATCCAATATATGCGAGGTGAAAAGGCATCCAGAGATCGAGGGAGGGATAAGGGTACGAAAGAATGGGTAACGCAAGGGCGATAACTTACCAAAGGAGATATGGTTATCCCGACTCTCCAGCTCTCCGACTAAAGCTTGCAATCATGATCAGGTGGACGGCAGTGACCTAGCATTCTGTGTGGAGTTTTTCAAGAGGGTATTACCGTCGTCGAGCTAGGCATCGTTGAAAACGCCCGCCATGTCTGCAACGGAAGGGCCGTTAGGGCAGGCGTTGTCAACTTGCAAGAAAGAAATACTGACGATCAACTTGAGCTAACGGAGTTTCCTCCATGTTATTCAAAGTGGCTTCGAGCGGGTTACCGGGTTATCAGGTAGTCTAAGAAAGTCGATTGCAATCCTGTTGATAGCATAAACATCCAGTAAACTTTCCAATTTCAAGGTTTCAATTCGCGTACCCAAGTCGTACCAGTAGAGATCTGTGGTTTGCGGTTTTGTACGCATGGCGCTCGTAAACGAAATTAACAGGACCGGAACTGTCACAGAATTGTCAGCATATTAGACTGACGTGGGCAGACGGAAGAAGAGGGGTATGGTTGCGGCACAGAAGGGGAAAACGAGCTAAGGTAGAAAGGGGAGTAAATCTAACGGAAGGAGGAACTCACTCAGAGCCGATGCACTCGAACATCTTCAGCGCATGCTTTCAATCTCAACAGCTGCCCGCTCTCTGTGGATCGGTACAAGTTGACGAAGGCGGTTATCGGGTTTCACTTTGATCACAGCGGGAGGTCGGGTCTCCAGGCGATGTCGGCAGTAGCTGAACCTAGAGAGGAAACATTGGACGACTCGTCATGAAACTCCATTCGACGAGGGGGGTTCGCGGCGAGTTGAATCCATGGGTACTTCGCGACGGGGAGCTGGCAGAACAAACACAACATCGACTTGACAACAACGGTTTTGCAAGTAGGAGGGTCTATAGGTGGGTCGCAAGGCAATGAAAGAAAAGTAGTCGTCTTCCGCACAGCCACATGCAGAACAAGCATGACCGTGACCACGCAACTTCCTTTCGTTCGTCCCTTGGAGTTTCAATTGCTCTCAGTCTTGAAAGGTGTTCGTCGTTTTGCTTCTCTGACACACTTCTCAGTTGACCGCCATCTGTGGCCTGACTTGACGCCGAACCACTTTGGGAGGCAAGTGGGAGGCAAGTGATCAATCAGAAATGTCAGCTGACTCTGTGAAACGGTCCGTTACCCATTTGAAGATTGACGCCGCACAGCATCGATTCTCTCTTCTGAACCACCATGTCTGATCCCATTGACCCCCGCGAAAATCGTTTGAAACGCAAGCTCGAGGAATTGCCCGGCACGATCGCTGACCACCCACCTCATAAACGCTATGGTGGTTTGAGGTTAGCAGTCATGATCTCGCGCTACTAGATAAATATTAACGTGAATCCGTCAGCCCCAGCTCTGCCCCGCCTATCTTGATAACTCCATCTTCAACCATCAGTGCAGTGGACATAGCCATGGCAGGCAGCAGTAAGATACATTCTAATCTTCCTGCATCAAAGTGAGCATTGATTGCTCATCAATCCAAATTTCCAGGTGATCAGGTTGATGTCTCTGTGGGTGGAGGGCTTGAGTGCTTGCAACAAGTTTTACCTATCTCCACTGGTCTGCATTAACCCCAAACCTCTGTCATTCATCATTGGTAACACTGATATAGATATCCTGAGTTCTTACCTGCCTACCACTCCATCAATTGCCCCTGTTGCTGAAGCCTGTGAGACACCCCTCACTCTGTTTGCTGTAAAGTTCATACTAACCTTCATCAATTCTTATCTCACAGTTGATCAGATTGAAGGTCCCATGCAAGGAGCTGTTGATTCCTTGCAACACCCTTCTCCTATCTTGACAGGTTCATGCTTGCTTCAAATCTCTATATTCTATTTCTGATAACTCTGTTTAGATTTTCCAAGTTCTGACCTGCCTATCACTCTATCTATTCATTCTGATTTGAATGCAGAACTGATGCCTGCCAGTCAGTACTCTTATAAATATAGTTCAGGCTTGCTCAAATTAGACAGACCATGCAGAGTCCTTGACAAACTTTCAAGCTGACATTATAAACAACATCTCAGCTCAAAATGTGAACACAGGTCCTAACTATGGTTCGTTGCATTTGGACCATCAGATGTTATTGCCTTCACTTATATTTTAATAGGTACCATCAATCAAGGTAAGTAGTAAGAAAAACATCATCTTCATCTTAATGTTGTTTGTGATTGGTAGGTGTGGACCCAAATATTCAAATCACACTTGAGACAATTAGAGATGACCAACTGGGTATTATTGCAGATTCTTGTTGTGAATGTGTAGTTGACTTCATTTTTCTGTTACAGTGGAGAAGATTTATAAGTGGCTTTCTCCACCCAAGGAGTCTATTAACTACAATGCTGCACATACAATTCTGGAGAGTCAGCTGAACACCTGTCAATGGTTTCTCAAGGGAAATACATTTTATGGGTGGCTCAAACAGCCTGGCTTTCTCTGGATCAAAGGAAAATGTAAGTTTTCTGCCAACATTTGTAAATTTATTCATTATTGACAGTCTATCCAGCTGGCTCTGGGAAAACCATCTTAAGGTTGATTGTTTCAACATTTTTATGAAATTAAATTAAAATTTCTCTTCACAGCTCAGCAATAATTCACAATATTCTCGAAAGATTCAATTCTGCTACTGCATATTTCTTTTTTGATGGAAGAGACTTACAGAAGGATTTCCAGCTCCATGATAAATTACTGCGATCACTCATCTGGCAATTCTCTCTGAAGTGTGAGGGTAGACTGCCTAAAGTCTTAGTGAATCTGTATGCTGGCTGTGGCAATGGCCATAAAGAGCCAACTCTGGGTGATCTGCAGAATACTCTTCGAGCAATTCTTGATGGCTTTAGTTCAAATTTCATCATTCTGGATGCTCTTGATGAATGTACTGAAAGAGAAAAGCTTCTTAACTGGATCAGAC
>NW_001890018.1:0-4939 GCF_000143565.1 Laccaria bicolor S238N-H82 | reverse complement strand
TATTAAGCTTCTGACAGATGAAGACAATGCTTTTGTGAACTGGGTTCGAATTTATGATATAGATACATATGATATAGATCTACAAAGACATAGGGATGAGATTGCTAAACCACTATATTATGCATCACTGGCTGGACTAACTGAAGCATCATATGTTTTGTTGGAAAGGACGGCAGATGTAAATGCACAGGGAGGAGACTATGGAAATGCACTGCAGGCAGCATCATATAAAGGCCATGAGGCAATTGCAAAGCTGCTCATAGACAAGAGAGCAGATGTAAATGCACAGGGAGGATACTATGGAAATGCACTCCAGGCAGCATCATGGGAAGGCCATGAGGCAATTGCAAAGCTGCTCATAGACAAGGGAGCAGATGTCAATGCACAGGGAGGATACTTTGGAAATGCACTCCAGGCAGCATCATTTGGTGGACATGAGGCAATTGCAGAGTTTCTCATAGAGAAGGAAGCAGATGTAAATGCACAGGGAGGACACTATGGAAATGCACTCCAGGCAGCATCATGTAAAGGCCATGAGGCAATTGCAAAGCTGCTCATAGACAAGGGAGCAGATGTCAATGCACATGGAGGATACTTTGGAAATGCACTCCAGGCAGCATCATATAAAGACCATGAGGCAATTGCAAAGCTGCTCATAGACAAGGGAGCAGATGTCGATGCACATGGAGGATACTTTGGAAATGCACTCCAGGCAGCATCATTTGGAGGCCATGAAGCACTTGCAAAGCTGCTCATAGACAAGGGAGCAGATGTAAATGCACAGGGAGGATGGTTTGGAAATGCACTCCAGGCAGCATCATATGGAGGCCATGAAGCAATTGCAAAGCTGCTGATAAAGAATGGGGCAGATGTAAATGCACAGGGAGGACACTATGGAAATGCACTCCAGGCAGCATCATATGAAGACTATGAGGCAATTGCAAAATTGCTCATAGAGAATGGAGCAGATGTAAGTACTAGTTAGATGCACCCAGGGTATTAAAGAACAGGTTATTATGCAGGACATGGAATAGTGAAGATTTTATGGAGGATCAGGATGAAATGGAAAGATATCTTGGATGCTTAATCATTATAACTAATGTCAAGGTACAAGCATACATATTTAGTACATTTTGTGTAAACAAACATTGGAATAAAGTTTTGTGACTTAATCAAAGTTTTTGCAATGGTATTACATCAAGGGGGGTCCAGGATTTGAAAATGCCATATAGGGATGGTTAGTTAGTCCTGCCAACAGGCTGTCAAAAAAAATTTGACCTCCTATATTTTTCGCTCCAATTGGCCTGGAAACAGTCTGAATCCATCCAAATCGTCAAGCCTTTTGATCCAGAGATCAAAGGACCAGTATGTTAAATGGAAAGATAAGATTGTGCACCAAAATATATGATACAACTAATAAGATGTCAAGTGATATGTCCTTATTGCAAGACAGTGGTCAATTGGATTCGCAAACTACCTCAAAAGGCACAAACCCAGTCACCAATATTGCCCACCCCTCAGACTCGATCATGTCAAAATCTTGTGTCTGAAAACTGCTGTGTTGTTGACAGGGTTGTGCATGCCTAAGCATTGACATACTTCCAGACACAATCGAGCTTGCTGGCATTCACTTGCACAGTTCTCTGGAAGCTTCAAGGGAACAATCCCTGAAACAAATGAAGGGAGTGAGATGTTTGATGTTCTGAGGGAATGCCAGATCACGACATTATGACATAATATTTCTATATTTGGAAGTATATTCCCACACATAGTTAGTTACACTTGAGACAACATGTAATCATAGGCACTCAAAGCTTTGGAATAGCCTAGAATCCTTGTTTTCATGAAATATTTGCTCTCAATTTCTATGTATGGTGACGGATTTGTACATTCATCATATTCTAGGGACTGTCCATGGATACACCTGGGTAATAGTCATATCTGATCTGTGGATTGGATAAGCCACAGTACAGATATATCTGTGGGTATAGTGGCTCAGAGCAGCCCTCCATCTATCTTCACGAGTTCTTCACCATTTTCCATGAAAAAATATGCGTTGGAAAGCTCTCGTTTGGGAGATTTTTATTCTAATAAATATCCTATGTGAATATTAGTAGAAGCTCATTATTTAATAACAGTGGAAAATGATATGATCATGAAAATATTACCAGCATCCGCATGAAGAGCAAACATCATGATTCAGACATAAAGTGAGTCTTAAAAGTAGTGACAAATTAAATATAGTCATCCTAAATTATATTATCTAGCTGTCATCAGCAAAATTCATGCTTTGTCAGACTCCTTCCATTCCCAGATGTTTGAAAACATCCCAAATTCTTTTGGAGAAAGAATTTTTAGTTTCATTTCCACTATCAAATTAATTTCACATTTTATTATTATTGCTCTTTATGCATACTGTTAATGATTGGATGCAGGATGAGCATCAAATACCATTATAAATGCTAGTGTAGTCATACTACTTACCTAAGTGTTATACATGATTTGGAAGGTTCATAAAGTATAAGCACTTTATATATTTGCATCATATTTTGTATGAAATACATATAAGTACCCCAACCACTGTAAGAATTTTTGATGCTCACAGATGGGTATGGTATGCATTTGTCACTGATCTGCCATATACACATTTTCTTTCTGACCTGTTAAAGATGTTGTTAATTTATTCAAGACCAAATTAATCTCCGTATAGCATTCAAGTCAAAAAAATGTAACATAGTCCATTCTATGAATGCATATATAGTGTGGAATAATAAAATCAGAGTAAAATACAAAGGAAAAGCTGAAGAAATAATTATATTTCAATGAATTCTTGTTCAAATTTATCAAAGGGTGTTTTTTATTTTAAGAGGGAGTGAGATTGATGAGTTCCACAGGCTTACAAAGGGCAGTGGTGCATTGGAGCTGCTCCTGCCAAGGTTGTCCAAATATAGCATATGGATCACAGATATCCATGGATAATACCTGGTTTTTGCCGATCCATGACAGTCCCTATCATATTCTGTCAAACAAACTTATAATAAAACAAGCAATCTGTTCCAAAATAAGCATGAACCATATAATTGTCTCATAGATCCTAATTGTTATTTCCTGGGCCAAAGCAAAAAATTATTCTAAATAACAATTAGAATCTATGAGACAATTATATGGTTCATGCTTATTTTGGAACTGATTGCTTTTTTTATTATAAGTTTATTTGACACAATATGATGAATATACAATTCCATCACCATACATAGAAATTGAGAGCAAATATTTCATGAAAACAAGGATTCCAGGCTATTCCAAAGTTTTGAGTGCCTATGATTACACATATGTAGCCCTACATATTTGTCACTGTCTCAGTTGTTAGTCCAGCCATCGAGGCCTTAGAAAAAAACTCAACCCCATATGGTTATCAAAAATCCTGGACCCCCCTTGTATTACTTTTTGAAATCTGATATTGGAAATAATTGGATGCAGCTTGCAGAAAAGTGTAACATTTTACTATACTGTTTTGTTTTCTAGTGAGTGAAAAGTCCTAACATTAAATGTCGGAGTTTTCTAATATTGGTTACAGCCGGTTACTGCCAGTTCCAACCGATGCAATCACTGGTGGCCGTTCGGACCGGTTACAACCGAAGAGTGGTTGATTGAAACCATGTTCAAACCATCGTTTCAACCAAGTCCTAACCAAATTTCAACAACGTGTACTATGATCACAACCGTATTGTAAGCGTGAAGCGATGAGAAAGTTGTAGTCTAGTTTTTTGTAGTCTACTATATATTTTGTAGTCCCTAATTCTATTCAACGTTGTCGTCTATTGTATTGTATTGTATTGTACTTAGTGGTCGTAGGCTATTCTATTTAATTCTATTCGACTTTGTAGTATTGTTTTCTATCTATTGTATTGTACTTACTTGTGTCTATTCTCTATTCTATTCTATTCTACTTAGTAGTTCTATTTATTCTATATTGCATTAGTCGGGATTCGAACTCTTTAGCTTATGGTCTTACTTACCTTTGGTTAGTGATCAATAGTTACCGCTATGCCAGCGGGTCATATATTTACTATATAAATTGGGTTAACAAATGAGCAATTGGTTCTCAAGCAGTATATAGAGCTCCTTAAACTTAAAGCACACCGATGCACTTCACACCTTACATGTGCATGATGAACATAACAGTGAACAAACGAGATTGAAGGCATCCATAACTACAGACAGTGGTGACTAAGTTTTGCGCGCGCGTGGTTTGCGAGGCTTGCGAGTACCTGGTACAGCCTCAACAACCTCCGCCGCTGTGTCCTGAACAGTTCCCTTCTCACTCGCCTTCCCTTTTTTTGACTTCTCTACAACCCTGGCTTCTGGCGTGACCAATGTAGATGGAGCTGCATGACGTGTTGTTGAAAGTGGCTGTTCCTGTGCGACAGACGCCGGATTGCTAGGGCTGTGCTCCTGCGATGGTCCGGCGCTGATGATTCTTTTTTCGGCATTAGAACTGGTGGGAAGAGTGTCGAGGGCGACTTGTTCGATATTTCCGTGAGTAGCAAGTTCAGCAGGGGCAAGGGAGAGTGTGTGGAATTGATTGGTTGCATCCTCAATGCCACTGCTTTCGTCCCCATCTCCTGGATCATTCGCGATCGTATTCACCATAGCCGACCCGAAGATAATTTGATTGTAGAGGTCGAATAGCACTTTCCCATATGGAGTGTTGAGTTTCTGGATGATAAACATCTTGTACAAGGTAAAATCTTTCCTGTAGTCGATACCAGTCACAGCTCCCTTCCCAGCGGAAAGCTCAGGATCAGGAGAGAAGATGAAACGAACCTTATTGAAAGGAAGAAACCAATTAAAAAGTTACATAGTTCGCAAGCAGTTTAAAACGTACCAGAATGGCGATGCCGGCAATAGAACCAGGCGTCACACCAAGAAGCCCCCA
>NW_001890019.1:19465-21280 GCF_000143565.1 Laccaria bicolor S238N-H82 | reverse complement strand
GTGGATGTTCATTGCCACTATCAACAAGGTCATTGATCGGCACTCCATTTTTTTACTGGAGCCTGTTTGGACTGTGTTTCAAAGCCCACTTCTTACATTGGAGGGCAGAAATCAAGGAAGCAATAATCAAACTGAAAAACATCCAATTTGGAGACAGTTTGAAGCTTCTTTGTGACAGCATCCATTGGCAAAACCACAGTCATGGTTGACGGAGAAGTTTGAGGTACTGCATGAGACTGTCATGATGTGGACTTGTGGATGTGGGCCAGTGCTTTGCATGGCATGTATGAGTCCTTTCTGTGGACTCTAAATTTAATATTAGGAAATTGGTCATGTAATCACTTTATGATTTTCTGAGTTTTTTTCTATATTTGCAAATAGACCCTGAGCTCTGAGCCTAGCCATCAATATCAGAGCAACAATGTGTGCTATTCTTTTTTTTTTTTTTTTTTTTTCATTTTATAGCAAATTTTCCCAATTTTATAACTATTTTTCTGTTTATGGTAAAATATTCCCACAGTCCTGTTTGCATATATCTCAGGAAAGAGGATGGTTAGTTATATTTTGTGACCTATAATAGCATGCTCTATATATTTGTGATGAATTTCCTTTTTTGGGTTAAAATTCCCACGGTATCAGAAACACAGCCTCTCACTTAGCTCCATAAACAACAATTGTAGCCCCTTTCCTTACCTTTATAGATATATATAAATAATGTCATGCAGACCATTCCTCATTGAGAAAATCACAAAATACTGAAAAAATTGGACACTTTTTGGAAATTGTCATGCATTTTTGACCAATATCTGAAAGAGCAAGAAAGCTGGTCTCAAGATATAGTCACATTGCATAATATGACAATATTTTTACATAGTTGTCTTGATTTTCCATATTTGGATATGGACACAGCCCCTTCAATATCATGGCAACAGAGAAGATCACTCTTAATTTTTGGGTATTTTTTTCTGATTTTCTGGCAACTTTTAGGTGGTTTCTATATTTAGATATTGACCCTGAACCCTGAACACAGCCTCCCCACCTTACTAAACAATATTCCGATTTTTTACATATTTTTTGCTGATTTCTTTTACCATTTTTCCTGATTTTATGGCTGCTTTTCTGTTTAAGGGAAAAGGTTCCCGCGGTGATGAAAGGTAAATGAATCAATGAATGAAAAATTTGCCTAAGTCCTCAGTTGATAAAGAATGAGTCTTACTCGTAAACTCGTAAGGACTCATTACTTGAAATCTGCTATGGACTCTGACACTTCCAGTTTGGCTCACATGGTAAACTGTCTGTACTAATTCCACTCTCACTAAAGCAAGCACTCACACTGGTTCACCTCTTTCAGGTCCTTCAGAATGCCGTGCTGTCTCACCTGTGTTCTCAGCCTTTCCTTGGGCCACACCACATGTTGTGCACATTCCAAAGCCTTTGACTGACTTCACCGATGTAATGTCACCTCACAAGGTACTTTATTTCTTTGTGGCCTTGGTTGTAACTTATCAGACTGCTTTTAGCACTTCATCAATTCGCTAAATTGATTTGAGCGCTCGCTCTTTGCCTTTGATGATAAACTTGCCATCAATTCTACCGAATTAGCACCGCTTCTAGGCTTAGATGTCCTGAAAGCATCCAATGCGGTCACTCTACATCCAACGGCAATGACTGCATCATCAAAGGGGGAGTACAAAACCCTCGCTTCCATTGTTTCTGCATATTGAATGTTTGAGGTCTTGGCTCTTGACTGCGAAATTGGTGGTTTGCAACCTCCCATTTGCCTGCTTTACCCCTTGTCTTTCAACAAGTCTGAGA
>NW_001890019.1:17378-18401 GCF_000143565.1 Laccaria bicolor S238N-H82 | reverse complement strand
CCGAGATAGAGGCAGCATCCAACAACCCCCGTGATTGTCATATGTTTTGCACCCCTTTAGGTGAGAAATGTTAGACTGCTTTTCAAACTTCATTTATTTATTCTTTGTTGTATTTACAGCCCAGCCCTCTTCTTCTTCAACACCATTACAGCCTGGTTGTGTTGGGAGGCAATTAGCAATAGAAGGTGCCTCCAACACCCTTACTCCGGACATACAAGTTAGTGGGCCCATGCTAGAAGCCTCAGTCATCCCCAACACTCAACGTTCAACATCAATTGAGGACAATGCAACTTGCATCAATGAAGAGCATCTTGAAGCTCCAATGGACCATGATGGTGATTTCCCAATGCTCCCCACACCATTACCCACCTCGAAACGTCCTGAATCTCCCTCTATGCCTGCCCCCACAATGGACCAAGATGGTGGTTCCCCAATGCTTCCCACGCCATTACCCACCTCCAAACGTCCTGAATCGCCCTCTACCCCTGACCATGATGGTGGTTCCCCAATGCCAGAAAGTCTAGAAACTTCATTGGCCTCAGTTCTCAACTCAGTTTTTCAATCCCGTCCCATTTTATCCCCTCACCTTGGGACTGTTAATCCCTCTCATATCTCCCTCCCGCTCAATGTGTTGGGAGAAAATCTGGCCAAGAAGATATTGAGATGGGCGCCCTTAGTGAATTATCATCATCATCTGAAGACGAAGATTCTGGTGGGTTGACATGTTACCTTTTTCTTGCATTTATGATCTGATAAAAATCAATGTTTACTGTATCCTAGAGCATTCGCCAGCTAGGCCTGCGAAAAAAACAAATCCTGAGGTGCAACTGTCTGACAATGACGATACCGACGATGAAGGTGAGGCAGGAGCTGTGTTTTTGCTTTTGTTTTCTGCTGAAGCTCATCATGTGGAACACTTCTTAGCGAAAGCGTCCTCAAAGAAGTGGGACAGTCGTAGGGAGTCTGACGAATACACGTACAGAGGTGTGGTGACCCTCGGAGAGGTCAAGTAAGGTGACTAGA
>NW_001890019.1:12767-17328 GCF_000143565.1 Laccaria bicolor S238N-H82 | reverse complement strand
CTGACAAAT
Organism: Laccaria bicolor S238N-H82; assembly: GCF_000143565.1. Taxonomy (NCBI): domain Eukaryota; kingdom Fungi; phylum Basidiomycota; class Agaricomycetes; order Agaricales; family Hydnangiaceae; genus Laccaria; species Laccaria bicolor. The sequence goes on along the minus strand of NW_001890019.1, from coordinate 17,319 downwards.
TCATGCCATACAGAGAACATGCTCCCACTTGTATTCTTTCACGAAATTCAATATATGATGATCCAGAATGGCTGAAGACACCAATTGGTTTCTGGAATGTTCTGTGCTTCCGTGGAGTTTTCTTTGGCTCAGAGTTTGCTCATGACAATGGACGTCATTTTGAGGATCTGGATCAGTGGAAAGCATTTAGCAAAGGCCACCCACAAAGCTATTTTGTTGTTAAGACTGCCTATGGGTCTTTTCAAGGAGATCGAAGCATCGATCGGGTTGAAGAATACTGGGAAAAAAGGGATCTATGGGAGCTGCTGATGAATAAGAAGGATTTGACTATTTTTGATGTTTATGACTTCCTGCTCCAGTCATCCACTGGTGGTGGAAGGTCAACATCAAGTCGAAAGAGGGGATTTTGGCAGTCAGCAAAAGGCAACAACAAATCCACTTCAAAGAAGGTCTTTGTCAACATAGGCTCACTAACAGCCATTCTTATCATAGGAGATCTCATCTATGCGGACATACTTCCCATGCCTTCTGCTCTTGACTGGGGTAAACTCATTGAAAAGGTGGGGAAGGGCACGTTGGATGCTATGATCATGCTTGGGCTGATTGATGAGGACACGACGGTGCCGCAAGCATTTGCTGATCTTGATGCCTTTGTCAATCGCGAGCTTACTTCTGAAGAAAAGTCTGCCATGACATATGATGTCTTGACTGGGGAGCATAGTCTTTGTAAGTATAAACAGTTATACTCTAAGAGAAATGCAAAGTAGCTAGTTATTACCTTGTACTTCCTACAGTTTAGAGTCTCATTGATATAACTTGTGTAAGAGGGCCATTGCAAGCATGGCAGATACAAGTCCTTTTTATATTCAGGAAGCCACAATGCAGCACCACAGCATTCACATTTTTGATTATTTAGGAAACTGGTCATGTGACCACCTCCTGAAAGCCCATCAGATCTATACCCATTATATATATATATTATTGCTATTTTATATTGGACAAATTGTATGTTTCCATGTATATAAAATACTGGACCTTACAGAGAGTCCCTACCTTGAAAGCGACAATAAGTACTATGCTCCATTTTTCACTAAATTTTTCCAGTCCTTTATAGCTATTATTATGTATGGAATTTTCTTCTAGACCCTGAACATGCTCCCCAGTATTGCACAAACAGTGAGCATCTTCCTTCAATTTCTTTCTGATTTTTCTACTATTATATTGCCATTTTTTGATTCAAAAAGTGCACATTACCTCAGTTGAAAATATGCCATGTACTCTGAAAATGGTCCCCAACATTGTCATCACATGCATATTGTCCCCCATTTGTTCCTGATTTGTCTTCTGTTTTTATCGCTATTTTTCCTTTCAAAAATGTTTGACAACATCATCAAACCATCAAATCTTATGGGAAGAAAGGCAAGATTCAGTGTTAGAAGTACTGAAAAAATCCTTGAGATCAGAGAGTAACAAACTAGTGTCTTTATAAACTCAGAGGACTCATAACATCCTTGCTAACAATGAGCACCATATTCCAACTTTCTTAGATTTTCGTGTTATTTTCTGGCAATTGTTGAATAAATTTCCATAAGGAAATGCACCTGGGACCCTTGAAACAGTCCTAACATCAACATCAACAGTTAGCACCATTCTTCAATTGTTTTCCATTTTTTCTGCCATTTAATTGCTATTTTTCAGTTGGAGAAATGCTGAGTGCCATATATGGAAATTTACCAGAGACCCTGAGAGTGTTTTCAAATGTTGTCACCAACAGCGAGCACCATCAGCCATTTTCTTCTAATTTCTGTTCCAATTTATTGCTACTTCTTCATTTGAAAAAGCTTGCACTAGCTTGATTTTGTGCAAACATATATCTATTTGTGCACATAGATTTTATTACATAATATACATAAAAACAAACTGTATTTTTCTTGGTGTTTTATTTCATTTATTTTAGATTTTATATTGGTGAGCTTCAGATTCTTCTTTGAAAAAGTATGTTTATTTGGACTTTGACCTTATTACATAATATATCTCAATGCATTGTATACAGGTATGATCCCTGAAATTTTACATTTTTTCTGCATTTTATTTCATCTGAATTGGACTTGATTTGGTAAAGTTACACATTTTTCTTTAGGCAACACTTGAAACTCAAGAAGCAATGATGCATGAACATTTCCTGATCACTTGATGGGGGACAGTTTCGTGTGTCATAGTAGATCTCAGATCAGTTACCATTTTCGGTAATAAATACACATTCATGTATAACTCAGCGAGTTTTGATCCAAATAACATGATTTCTTTTGTGATGGGTACTCCTCATTTCCGTGGTCATGGTGATGTTACGTTCCTGGTAAACAAACACAAATAAACAGTTGCAAAAACGAAATAGATGATAACTTTTACATCTGATCAATGCTGATACTTAAAAGACTATTGATATACAGGTTAAACAGTAACAAATATTCACAAATAAGTGGGAGTCATTTCAATGTTGATTTTGGGATGTTATAGGGTGCACAGAATCTCTAATTGAGCTATAGCATGTATTTCTGAAGTAGATGACATGATCTATTTCCTTTTTAAACAATCTTTGCCACAATATACAAATGCAGGGGGGCAGATCTCAGGGAGTAAGTTTTAGATCTCATCTCTCATCTCTTGTCCTCTTGGCATCACAGATTCCGATGACACATGAAACTTCCCCCCATCAAATGATCAGGAAATGTTCGTGCATCATAGAATCTTGAACATTTGTACTGAGGCTGTGCAACTTCGGTAGTATTCATCATAGATTCTGATGACGCACGAAACTTCCCCCCATCAAATGATCAGGAAATGTTCGCGTGTCATCAAATCTAGCTCTTCAAGTTCAACTTCCCATGCCACCTTCTCTTTGCCACAGCACCCTCTCTTTGTGGTGCACTCTGGTGTTTTGCTGAGCACTCTTCATCTTGGCCAGTCCAAACGATTTGTGCAACATATCTACTGCATATCTGTCTCCTTTACACACTCATCATTGTCTTGGCCAATCCAAACGATTCAAGTGCCATGTATTTACCACAATTGTCTCATTGAGCAATATGCCAGCTTCACCATGCCATCTCTATGCACCTGTTGTTGTCTTGGCCAGTCCAAACACTTCGACCATGTTCGTCTTGTGGAGTAATTCACTGGGTTCTCCAATCCCACCATTTCCTCTTCATTGGACGCACACTAAGCACCAAGATCCAAGCACATGGATTCAATTACCATCAACTGTGCTGCAGGGGTGCCACCATTGAACAGACTGGTGTTAAAGGTGTGAAGGGTACCCACTGCTATTCTACTACTTGCACACATCTAGTAGTATCAAAACAAGTCTACACTGAAGGGAATCAAGCCACAGGAAGGTCTTGGCAGAGTTTAGCATAAGTTCAAAAGACACGAAATTACAAACAGACATACCTCCACAAAGGGTCAATGGATTCATAAACAGTTTGTTGGAGCGTTTTCAAGATGTGAAGTAGTGTCCAAATGAGTCTATGTTGAAGGAAATTGAGCCACAGGAAGGTCTTGGGCAGAGTTCACCATAAGGGCAAAAACATGAAAATACAAACTGACATACCTCCACGAAGGGATGATGGATTCGTAAATGGTTTGTTGGAGCGTCTTCGGGACGTGTAGTAGTATCAAAAAGAGTCTACATTGAGGGAGATCGAGACACAGGAAGGTCTTGGGCAGAGTTTAGCAGAAGTGCGAAAGCACGAAAGTACAAATAGACGTACCTCCACGAAGAGTTGACGGATTCATAAACGGTTTGTCGGAGCGTTTTCGGGACGTAAGGTAGTATCCAAACGAGTCTACGTTGAAGGAAATCGAGACACAGAAGGTCTTGGGCAGAGTTTAGCAGAAGTGCGAAAGCACGAAAGTACAAATAGACGTACCTCCACGAAGAGTTGACGGATTCATAAACGGTTTGTCGGAGCGTTTTCGGGACGTAAGCAGTATCCAAACGAGTCTACGTTGAGGCGAATCGAGACACAGAAGGTCTTGGGCAGAGTTTAGCAGAAGTGCAAAAACACGAAAGTACAAACGGCGTTGCCCGAAAATGACTTACTTTCCTTGCAGGCTACCTTGCATTTTGAAGGTAGCCCGCAAGGGAAGTACGTCATTTTCGGAAATTTCTGTGACTCAACTTGTGAGTTGTTCCTTTTGATGCGGAATATTCACCATTATGCTCACAACTTCTCAGTACCTTCCTGCAGTCCATTTCACTTGAGCATTGACTTGATTCAATACCTACGCATTCCACAAACAAGCTCCACAAAACTGTTTACAAAACAGTCAACTTCCCATGGAGGTAAGTAGGTTTGTATTTTCGCTTCTTTGCCTTATGCTCACCAATTGTTCAGTACCTTCCTGTGGTCCGTTTCACATGAGCATGGACTTGATTCGATACCTACACATTCCACGAACAAGCTCCATGAAACCGTTTACAAAACGGTNCAACCTCCCATCAAGGTAAGTAGGTTTGTATTTCTGCTTTTTTGCCTTATTTATGCTCACC
>NW_001890019.1:0-9664 GCF_000143565.1 Laccaria bicolor S238N-H82 | reverse complement strand
ATTCCAGCTCCTCACCATCTTCTTCCTCCTCATCCTCATCATCCTCATCATCCTCATCATCATCATCATCATTTACTGCAATGACAGTTTCTGTGTTACTGTCCTGGTCTGCCACCATTTCCATCATTTCTATCTTTCTGACATGTGCCAGGTCATCTAATGTTGGTCCCCAAGATGAATCCATAGACTTGTGTGGAATGACCAAACAAACTTTATCCTGCCAGATAAGGCATACATGTGCCAGAAAGCTGGCTCTTAAATCCAGTTGATAAATGATATTGATATCTTGTTCATTTTCAATGCCTTTTATAACACATTGCCACTCTTCAATAAGCCATTCTTGCATTGCACTGCGTTCATAGGAGAGTCTTCTCAGTTCCTCTTTGCATCGGTCCAACTCCAGCAAAGCTTTGATTCCCTTACGCACATCCTCATTTCCAAGCCACTGTGGAATTGCATTTTCAGATGACAGATCTGTATCATCCAAACCAACATCCTGCCATATGTCATCATCAACATCAAGTTTGAAAAGACCTTCAGTAGCTATTTTATGTGGTGCACGTGCTCCACGGGGACTTTGTTTTGCCTTGATCATCTTTTCTAGTTCACTGCAGAGATTGTTGTATTTCTTTGCAAGCTTTTGAATCCCTGGTTCCTTGCGCTTTATCTGAGACTCTGAATGTTCTTGAAGTTTTTTACCTAATAACAGTCAATTAGTATATATTTTATTGTAGTGTAAAACCCATACTTACTATTGGTTGTAGTTTTGCGGTATCTCTCTCTAAGCTGTCCAACTCAAATTTTCGCTGCTGCAAGCGATTTCTCAGATGCTGTTTTAAAGCCAAGGCATTTACATGCAGACGAAGAAATTTATTTCCAAGCAGGCGCTCAAGATTTAATCGCCCATCAGCTCCCAGAGTATTGCGCTTGGTGTTTATTGACTTTTCAATCTTGGTGAACTTCTCTTTTAGTTCATTGATAGATAGTCTAACATCTGCAATCTCCCAGCCATCATCATATTTGCCAGTGTGAACCATTGTTTCAAGTTTATAAAGCTCTGCTTTGACTCCACTCATCTCATCCTTCAACTCTAAAATTTCTTGAATTAGCTTATTTGCCAAATTCTTTGACTGCCTTGGACTTGGCTTGGTTTGTTGAACAACTTGTGCTGCCCATTCTTCTCTCAAAAGATCCTCACTTATATCAAATTCTTCCAGCTTAGCCAAAATAGCAGCAGCTTCATTTTTATGAGCAACAGCAGCATTCCACTTTTTTCTAAGCCATTCACCCATGCCTAGAAGAGACTTCTGATCCAAATGCTTAACCTGAGTGTCAATTGTATACAGGCGTGTATAATATCCACTGACTCTCAGAGAGGGGATCAGAAGTTTGATTGAGCTCCAAAATCTCTCACAGCCTTCACCATCAGTAAAGCCAAAACCTTTACACTTTCTTGGATGATAAATCAGTTGACAAGCCCATTGGTGACCATATGCATGGAAAACAGATATAGCCCATATTAACCGATCATGAAAGTCCTTTAAAAAGCCCCATTTAAGGGAACTTCGAAACTGGCATCCAATATCATAAAGTACTCCAACTCGAGCAGTAGATGGCAAGTGATCAAAGAGACATTCCAGAAGAACCAGAGAATAATGTTGCTTCTCTCCAGCAGATGTCATGTTAACAAGCCACAAGACACGATCATGTCGACAGAGCAGAGCCATTATACCAGTATCTGAGAAAAACTGAGTACTAGCTTTGACTCTCTTCTCATCTGCAGCAGTAAAAGAGTCTTCACACATGTTCAACACAGAGTTAGGAACTTGAATCCCAGGTTCACAGTGATCAGCATCAGCATCTGAAGGAGCTGTCTGCTTAGTAGTATCTCTTCCTTTTGGTTTGCCCTGTGGACGGACTGTTTCTACCTTATCTTCCATGGACTTGACATCAGCTGAGGAGATAAAAATAGTCTCAGGATGCTGGCGAGGGGCTGGTGGTTCTTTGCCTTGTGCCTTTCTTGACTTTTGTTTGAAGCATGCATCCAAGCATACAATGAAGTCCACCCTATAGAGAAATTTATAAAGACTATTGCAACAAACCAAGCAAAATGATGCACAGATCTTCTGTTTTTTTCCAATCTTTTCCTCCAAAACAGAGTGGACAACGTGACCGCAAGTACTCACTTGGCCTTCCCTGGTTATCTGCCTCACCTGCTGCAGACTGATTCCCACCATGAGCTGGACCCTCATCTTCAGGGCTACTCATTTCCACATCTGTCACTATATTAGCTCAACACTGAAGTGATTAATTATAAACATCAAGTCACCGTTTTCTGTTTATGTGCTAAGATGTCAGAAAAGCAAAATGAATCTAATCACATAAATCATACCTTGAATATCAGTAAATGAAAGCCTTATTTGATTCAAATAATTGGCAAGAAGACTGTTTTTCTTGTCTATCAGTGTAGCATACCACTGCATAGCATTTCCAAAGCGACGTCGCAGACTATTCTAGAAAAGAAGTCAAAAAAAGAAGTCAAGACTATTTTGGAACTCACTTGGGTTGCCAATTTATATTTTCTATTCCCAAGAAATGACTCTAAAGTCTCACACCAGGCTGTGGTATTTGGTGCTGCATTGACAAAAGCTCATTGACAAATTCAAGCATATTCAGATCAACTGCCAGAGATGGTGAGACAGGCGCACATGGAAAGAAACCCTGCTTCAGAAGCTGAAGGGCAGGAGATGTGCATGTGCAGAGTGTCAGAGTGTCAATTTCTATGCAAGGAATTAACTTAGTCAAGTTGAGTGAACTTAAGACACTTACTCTCAAAAAAAATACATGCAACCTTCAACTCCCTTCCCAAAGCACACCCTTGGCAACCTTCTCTCTGTCTAACATCAGCCATATTTCGCAGTGAATCAGTCTCAGCGAGGAGTTGGATGTATGGTTCCATGAGTAAAGGAAGCACCTCCCCTTCCCACCGCTGAAATTGGCACTCTTTTTTGCCAGGTTTATGTCCCTCTACATTTCCAATGACATCCATAGCAATGGCTCCAAAAGGCTCATCTTGTCCTTTGGAAAATGAATCAGCATGTTGAACAAAGTGACCTTCAGGTGTACAGACATTGGCCCGAGGCTGTGCAGTGCCGTACACTCGGCGTGTTTGGAATGAACCAGCTGGTACCAAGTTTCTTGGAAGCTCTGGACGAGAATTGGAGGATTTGCGCTTGAACATGAGGGTCAGAGATGAAGAGGGGGGGGCGGCAAGAAGTACTCCAGCTCCAATCTGCCTTATCTGACCGATACAATCAATCAAGTCCACGTTTCATGTCAAACAAGAACAAAAGCACAAAAGAAGAATGACATGAGAATAGCGCTTGTGTAAAAAAGTCCGTCTGTATACTTCAATGATCCGAATAAGTGCCACCGTGTGAACAACCACCCCCCTTGTCGCTCAGCCTGACAATGATCCTTCCGTGAATCCAGGAATTTGATGCGGGGTGCATGGGGCACGGCCAAAGCAATCAAAGAATGTTTGGCAGTAGAGACTGGCCACCATTTGTTCTGTTTCTTCGAACACTGCCTGTGTGGTCGAATTGGAAAGGTAGCGTGCCTTTAATCTCCTCGCACCATCACCCGGCCACACTGTCATCAAACGCCGCAAGGCGTCCACATACGCCAAGCAATCCTGCCACTTTTCCGCCGCGAGACCCTGCGTGAAGAGAGGAACCCCAGCAACTAAAACTCCATCACTGTCCTCCGGGAACATGCTGCATATTAAATTCTCGCGGACACCAGCAGAAGAATCGGAGGTCCACGCTGAGGGCAGAAGATAGCGATCGAGATGGCGTACTTCATAGCGAAGGTTTTGTTCGAAAGCATTCCAGATCACCTGTGCCATCATGAGAAGGGAGAGATGATCAGTTTCTCCTTGCATCGCCACTATGTCACCCCAGTAAACAGTGCCTGGACAATCACCAATCGACACCGCACTCGAGAAGATGGACCCTTGAGCCTCCTTTGCTTTTTGTGCACGACGTTGATTTGAAGGATTAGGCTTCTTTCCCTTATTCTTTTGCACGCCACCGAATGAGGTGTTGCTCGTCGAGGGGACTGAAGGCACCAACTGCATTATCTTTGTGAAATTGTGCAAAAGGCTGCGCCAATGTTGAGGCGATGGCAGTTGTGGAGTCGAGTCAACGCCGACGAGGGACTGAAGCCACTGATCCCGCATCATTAACCAGGCCAAGATCATCAATCTGTTATGGTTACCACTGATGAAAAGGAAGGGGTCCGGAAATTGATAGCCACGCAAATTACGTGCAGAAAGGCTAGAAGAGATGCGGCGTGGGTTTGTATCCACAGCCGCTAAGGCATTCTTCCATGTGGGGGATTGCGGGGGGACAAAGGAATGTTCGGGCTCGTGAAATTTTGTATGATTGACGGAAGCTATTTCAATAATAATGAATTAGTATCATAACCACTGCACAACCTGTAAAAGAGGAACTTACTTTGAGCATTATTGTTCACGTTGACACCAGATGTTTGGGCAGTAGTGTTCGCATTGACGCCAGATGAGCCTACTAAACAGATTCAACCATGGGTAAGCGAGTTTGTTCACTTAAACACAAAAAAAGCCTACCATTGGTGAGTGTCACATTGGGTTGTTGCGATCCGGTAAAAGACTCCACTACAGCCACGCCACTGACAGCTTGCATGACAACGGGCTGGGGATCAATGATACCAAAATGTCCCTCGCGCCAATTTTGGCATGCAGAAACGTACTCTCCACTTCGAGGACATGCTGTGATGACGGTGGGGTAGGGTGTCCCAGGATATTCTTTGTATGTGAACTCGCGTGGATCCACCTCATTCGGCAATCGCCCCCAGATGACCGGCATCTTCTCCCAACCAGGTGGAACAATCATGTGGATAATCATGTTGGTTGACAGGTTCGCTGGCGGACGAACATACCAACCAGGTGCACCAACCCGGTAGAGCATGGCAATGCATTCTGTACTGTCTGTGATTGCACCCATGATGGACTCATCCACTTTGTGGATCTTCCCAGTAGGCTCGTTCAGACGAAATGCCCATTTGGTGTGCCAATCAAACATGGCGAGAGTTTTGAGGTAGACACGTTGAAAACCAGCGATGCGGTAGACCAAGTCACGTTTAGAAAATGTACAGAATTTGAGCTGAAGAGCGGCGTCGACTGTCTTGTTGGCAAGGTAGAAGAGACGACCGTAGTCCTTCAGCTGCTTGATCTCTCGACATGCCGATTGAAGTTTCCTAGCTTCATTTCGCAATGAATCCGCGATGTCTTCATGCAAAGTTCCGAGATCACGGAAGGCAGACCCTTTTGCCTCCACAAAATGGTTATCCCCAAGATCCCACCAGCAGAAACTGAGTTCGTGGTTCTTGATGGTAGCCTCAGGTGGCCGCGCTTTAACAAACGGCAGATGCCATTGGCTATCAATAAACCATTGAGGGCATACAGTGAAGTTGGCCCAAGCAAAACGGCCGTCTGCACGTGCACGAACTGGGCGGGGGAGTAATGAGATGAAGGGCATCCAGCACATGTTTGGCGATGTCACGATCATTCGCTTCGGAATCGTTTGACCAGGTTCCACCTACGGGGGCGGGGTGGGATCCGAATTTAGCGCTCTGTACGCCTCATTGAGCTCTGCCAGGGACAAAGCGTCATACACCGTGAATTCAGCTAGAGAATTATCAGACCTTGTCATGATTCGGAAAAGAAAACTCCTTACATTCCCCTTCGGGACGCTCGTGAAACTGAAAAATAGTGTCTCCGTTAGGATTGTGATAACATCCAAAGACGTCTGGGCTGCCATCTGATTAACAAATGAGAAAATAACACCACTATCCTGCAAAATGAACCGAACTTACAAGAATGGGCCAAGGGATCCGGGCGAACTGTTCTGGAGGCCATGAGACTTGTCATAGACATAATTCCTACATGTGAAATGGGGTCAGCAGCCATAGTTATCCATGAGATGAGCTTACAGATGCTAAATCTTGAGCCAAATTGCTCGAGTGAAGGAGCACGACAAGCAAAAAGACTGGATTGAAAGAAGATGAGAGATGGTTGTCGAAGATGATTCACGGTGAACTTACCAATACGAAAACTAGCCAATGAGAAGGAACAAGTTGACGACAAACAAGCATTAGCGATCTACTAAGTACAGCTACATATGACCCCATCACGAAGCGACCCCGTCGCGAAGAAATCCACTGACTTAAAGTCTGGTGGATAGTCTGGCAGTTCGTTCCATCAACTGAAAGTCTGATGGATGTGGATCGACTGAAAGTCTGATCCCAAGACAACAAAACTCGAACTCACCTCAACACTCGAGTGCCTAATCAAAGGATGAGGGGATGACTGGCGATGACGGACGGGGTCAGAGGAGACGGCGAGTGGACTTGTTCAAATGTTTGGCATGGCCTTGATGGCCATGGCAAACATGGCCTTGAAGGCGATGCCTAACATGGCACAGTTCACGCCAAACGTTTCATCAATCCCTTTCTGGTCACTGTTGGGAAAATTCCACCCACGCTCTTGAGCGCGCGCCGTCACCGATTTTGCCAGCAGACTATCAGTCGTTGGTATCGACAACCAGACTTTAGTCGGTTGCTCTGCACATCTTTGGAGCCAGACTTTAGTCGGCTCCTAGATAAGATCCCACAAGATCAGCAATTGCCTTGACATCGATCGCCTCACCAACGTCAATGACACCTGGTTGCTAACTTCTGGTGGTTCAATTCGCTGCACTGCTTTCCAGCCGCTTTGTTTTTGACGAGCCTCTGCATGCTTGCGGCTTTTGACACTTCTTTTCATGTCTGCCTGTTGCAAGATCTATCTGAATCGCATTCACGATGTTCCACGCCCTCAACACCACCGACTTCTAGCGCTTACTACCTGCGGATGGCTCAATTCCTGTGCGGCGTTCCATTGACAAGCCTCTGCACGCGTACAGCCTTTGACCTCTGCATTTTCCTGCCACCTGAAGTCTTTGATCCAATCAGCCAACGACAGCATCAATGGCAGTGAGAACCAAGATTCTCGTTCCGAAAGCTGTCCGTGAACGACATAGACATATAATCATGTTAGAATATATTTTTTTTCACTGATTTTTTGAGAACTAAAAGTCTGGCGCTTAAGGGGAGCAATTTGTCGATACTACCTCAGCTTTCAACGCGACGTTTAACCGCATACAGCCTTCCAACTGCTTTCAAAAGGGATTGGCTACCTACCTCACTTTGCTCATGGTTAACCAGCTCGCTATCAGGTTTCTCCTGGTTTCTCCACCGTTTGCTCAGACACGAATCTTTGAACATGATCGTCGCCACGCCGTTCGTCCCCTCTTCACGCGCACTTTTCGCACGCGTCATCACTTCCTCAAAATAATAAATCATCATCACGAATTGGCTGAAAGTCATCGCCTCCAACCCTTTCAAAACGCGCTCTATCGTGGCTGGCCAAAAAGACATCTCAATTTTCTCGCCGATGCAAGTCCAACACTGTTAAAAGTGGCCACGTCAACTTTCAACATGTCGCCATGTCAAATTTCAACGCGTCGTCAGGACGAACCTCTGGGACTTTACTCTGCGCATGAATTGGGAATGCAGACCGCGGTAAGTGCAATTTTGCAGCAGTATGAGTATCTTCTGATGTGCTTCCTAGTAGTTCAATACGAAGCAAGGTGCATTCTCCCTGCCCAAACGGGATGCATATCTTTTGCATCGAAGATATTTCAGATAATGAATCCCATAGAATGATGTAGTTGTCATTTTTTTCATCATAGAGAGTCCGCTATGCACTTTATACTATTGGCAATTGGGGCTAGCGCCTAAATGCCAATCCATACTAAATACCATTACTCTGCCTTCTTGAGGCCCTTCTGGAGTTGCTGCACTAACGGCTCCCATCTTCACGCCCTTGGATATGAAGACTTTATTTGCCCCTCCCCATCAAAGCCAAATATGGGCTCACGTGAGTCGACTCCCTCAAACATTTATTAACAGCTCATCCTCTCTTGCAGAGCTCTCTTTCGCACCAATTGTCATACCACCAACTAGAAAACAACTCCCATTCTTATTATGCCACCCCGAGCAAAAAACAAAAAAAATTCAAACTCTGGCATGCCTGGTAGCAAGAAAGCCGTAAGTTCGCCCCATCCTCCTGCCACAATTCATTTATATTGATGTGGCGTTACTTTCAGGCCCTTCGAGTCAGAGGTACCGAAGACCGCAACGCCCAGATTGCCGATGGTGGAGAGCCTGCTCCCCCCACTGATCATGGGGGAGCTGGTGAGGATGTCGCCCTGCAAGAGACACCGACCGCCCTTCCGCAACCCCACAAGAAGCCACGTGAGCTTATAGACTGTGTCCTCATGCAGCCTAGCAAAACCCGTTCTCGAATGGAGACAGCTGGGGTTACAGCAAGGTGAGGCATTTGTGTTATATTGTTCATTCGTCGCGGAATCAGACTTCAGTTGATTCCTTGCCAGACTTTAAGTCAGCAAGCCAGGTCGGCCAGACTCTAAGTCAGTCGATGAGGCAGCAGCGGCTCTGGAAACAAATAACTGACTATAGTTTGGCAGAGTTGAACAGTCGCTTTTGGAATCTAGTGCTGTGTTGGCACCCACTGTCACTGCGCCAATTGCAATGAGGAAAACCGCTCCCACTGCGCAAACCACGGTGACCACTGCTCCCGGTGCACTGGACCCTGTGGTGACCATGATTCCTGAACCAGCATCAGCTACCAAAGATGACCCTCCCCCTTGGGTGACACTCTTATCCTTGGCCGATTTCGACAACGATGAGATCGAAGCAATGAATCAAGAACGTCAAGTGGTGACCGACTTCTCGGTGATTTTGGTCTTCTGAGGTGCAATAACTTGTGGGTGTGGGCCAGTGCTGCGCATGGCATGTATGAGTCCTTCCCATGGACCTCCAATGCTGAAAAATATGTAGAGTAAGTTTTTTTTTTAAAAGGCATATTTTAACATTTTCATCAACAATGGATGCAAGCCACATTAATGTAAACCAAGAGATTGTGAATAATGTTACAGTAACAATGTCTAAAAAATTGCAAAATCATTTGACATTTATTTACAATTCTTTATAATCATTTGCTTCAAATCAATGTGGCTTGCATTCAATGTTATAAAGATATTAATCTAGAATTCTATTTTAATGTTAAATTTATCAAGACAAAGTTCTAATTTAAAGTTGAGAATATACAGCCAAAACAAGTTCCTGATCTTGATAGTATCTAAGATCATTATTGCTTTTATCATCTAGCTGCCCATCTTCTATACACTTATTTTTGGTGGTTATCCCATTATGGAACCAAACTTTACCTTCATATGAAAAAACTCTAGAGGTGAAATGATTATCCCCATGGTATATGATCCCTCTCAGGCTCAGTAAAACTTCTTCTCCATTTACTACAAACTTTACCTTGTGACTAGTTTCAGTATTACAGTATGGGTACTCCAGGATGATAATCTTTGGAACCTCTGCATAGGATACATGCTCAATCATTTCACCTGAGCAACCCCCACATATTTCTGTAGATGGCTTCTGAATTGATCCTATCCATTTGAAGTTGATGCTGGATAGGGTCAGATGC
>NW_001890020.1:18011-21144 GCF_000143565.1 Laccaria bicolor S238N-H82 | reverse complement strand
GTCCGCAAGCCTTGAATCCACTGGGTTTGACCTCTCCCCCACTGACATGACTCTGTTCAATGATCTTTGCCGGGGTAATTCCATTGTCCAACTTAGGCTGGCAATGAAGGCGTTCAGGAAACGAGAGAAGAAATAGTTTTTTACTTGACAGTCTGTGTTTATTGGCTTGTAGAGTCATGTAAGCTACTTGTATAGAAATTTTGAGCTCTCAGAAGGCTGTATCCTGTAGTCCGGACACATTTTGGACCTCCAGAAGGCCTGTTCCCAAAGTCCGGACAAATTTTCGAAAAGTTGGCAAAGGCCAGGTGCAATTTGGACAGGTTTTGCTGGAAATGGGATGGACAGAAAACCCGAAAATGCCTGATTTTGCCAACCAGCCTCCAAGGGGACTTTCAGGGGGCCTCAGTGATGCCGCCTATCAAGCATCGTTTATTTAATCACCTGTTGTTTGGCGAGGCTCTCATTATTATTTTAGACAAGCTTTAGAACCGCACCTATGGCACAGCACTCGCTAACGCTCGGCCACGCCTCTGGTGCGGTTCACAGCTTGCCGGGGGCAACCCAGTTCTAATGCACAATTTCTATTCCAATGTCTATATCCACTAACATATGCATATTTACAGTAGTTCAAGTTATACAAAAATCATAGTATAAGACTTATTACCATATAGCCAATTTAGTTAAGAAGTACTTCAGGATATACAATATTTTTTGTTACAGGATTTGGAAGTTGGTCATCCCATATTATCTTGATGTTATGAACAGAAGTAACTCGTGAAATGGCAACATAGAATTGCCCATGAGTGAATACAGCAGATCTGGCATCTATCCCCACATGATTCACAGATTGACCCTGTGACTTGTTAATAGTCATAGCAGAACACAGCCGAACTGGAAATTGTAGATGTTTAAGTTTGAATGGAACTTGTGTCTCATTAGGAATGATTCCCATCCAAGGAATGAAAATCAGCTCTCCAGCATGTTCTCCATTGAGAAGTCAAACCTCCAGCACTTGTGGTGTTGCATGTGTCAAAATACCACATGATCCATTGCAAACCCCATCTCCTGGATTGATGTTTCACAACACCATAACAGGACACCCAACCTTCAGGGCAAGTTTTGCAAGAGGTAACCCAGAGCAGTTGATGCTGTTAAGATATTCCACTTGGTACATTAGAATACCCTCCTCTCCATGCCCCTCATTATCTTCAATTGAGTCAGCACTTTGGAATACTTTAAGTTCACTGGGAAAGTGATTGAGGATAGTATGGTTAAGGTCATCAACATCATCATTGTGACTTGAGAGAATAGTGCGGTCAGAAAAATAGTGATCTTCAGGATGGGGCAGGAGACCAATTCCAGGATAGATGGTATCAATGAGAGACTAAATGATTCTGGCAAAGAGACATCATCTGACTCATTTGTATGCTGGCCATGCCCAATGTCAATCTGCCAATGTCCAAAATCTCTTCCCTGTGCATCATCAACATTGAGCCGCATGTTTTGAGTCAGGTGAAGCACCTTCAAGGAGTGCCAAACAGTGGACTGCTGCATGCATGCATTGACAATCTGAGCACGTGACCCTTTAACAATGACTGGAAGGATCTGTTGAAAGTCTCCCCCAAAGACCACAGAAAGACCTCCAAATGGCTTGTCAGGGCTCCTCACATCACAAAAAGTATGATCAACAGCCTCATGAATGTGTCTATGCTGCATTGGAGCCTCATCCCAGATGATAAGATCTGCCAATCTGATGAGATCTGCCAAAAAAGAGTTCTTGCTAAATTGACATGTAGAAGTCTCATTAATGTTGATAGGAATTTTGAAGCATGAGTGAGAGGTGTGGCCACCAATGACAAGAAGAGCAGCAATACCTGAGGATGCAACACAGATAATAATTTTGTGCTGACCACGCAGAAAGTAGCAGAGAGTGTTGTAAATGTAGGTCTTCCCAGTGCCCCCAGGTGTTAGAATGTGACTCCACGTCTTAGTCAGGCCTTATGTGTACAAACTGGACAGTGAGACAACTTAACGTTCCTCTCACTGTACCAGCTTTCATATATATATATTCAACAGGTTATGGGCCCCGAGTGTTTCTAAACGCGCACTACGTCCTCTGCCAATTTTGAAACAACCTCTCTCAGTCCTCGCTATCGTGATTCTCTTCAACTGCCTGCACTCAGAAACTCAGAATGTCTGCCAATCAAAGCTCTGTCGATAAGGAGAAAGAATGGAAAGGGATATAGCTTACCCCTATCAAGGAAGAAGAGGATGGGATGAACAATTTCAATGAGTTCAAGCAGAAGTCTCAGCTTGAGCTTGATGCTGCTGGATACTGGAAATATGTCAATGGCCTGGACTATAATCCACCAGTCATACCTGTACTCAGGCAGAGTCAGCAGGTTCAAGGTCTCGACAATGCGGGAGCTACTGTCACTGTCACCATTCCTGGGAACGAGGTTGTGGTTGAGAATGCAAAGAGGGATGCTGAAGCTTGGCTTCTTGCTGACAAGAGGGCTCACGCCATCATAGTCAAAGCCGTTCCAGTTGAAAGGCTGTATGTCGTTCGTGATTGCAAGTCTGCACACGATGCCTGGATAACCTTGAAGAACGAATATGAACCAGCAAACACATTGACGGCTATAACTATCAAACAGCAAATCATCGGATATGAATGCGGAACTCACGATGATCCTGTTCGCTGGAGACAGGTGATGGTCCAGTTGTACCAAAAACTGCGGGATGCCGATCCTCTCATGATGCCTGACACCAAATTCGCCAAGCATATTGTCACCCTCATGTCGCAGTCTGATGAGTGGCGATACTGCCGTGATTCTCTTCGAGATAAAGTTCGTCAAGGCGAAATTATGGGAAGGCCTGTTTCATTGGCTGTTGTTCTTCAATGCTTGAAGCATGAAGAAGTTGAAATGAAAATTGCGCCTTCAATCGTATCCATCAATGCCCTTGTCACCAAGAGGAAGGTTCCTGATGGAGGAGACAGTGTTGTCCCAAGCTCATATGCTGCTGGATCTTCAAATCAGAACAACCGCAAACTAGACAAGGCCATCCAACGACAAACCAAACGTCCTGCTCCCTATGATAACCAACAACGATCTGGACCACATAAAATCTG
>NW_001890020.1:12163-13586 GCF_000143565.1 Laccaria bicolor S238N-H82 | reverse complement strand
CTGAGCAGACAAGTGAATTAAATTGGTAAGTACTTTGGCTGGGTGGAAAACAACCGAGCAAACAAGTGAATTAAATTGGCAGAAGTGCCCAAGCTGCGTCTCGGATGATAGAGCCAATTTAATATTAAATTGGTGAAGTACTTTGGCTGGTGCTGAGACTGGGTGGAAGAATAACCGAGCAGACAAGTGAATTAAATCGGTAACAATGCCCAGGCTGCACATCGGATAATAGAGCCGATTTAATATTGAATTGTTGAGGTACCTTGGCTGGTGCCGAGGCTGGGTGGAAGATATAACCGAGTAGACAAGTGAATTAAATCAGTAAGAGTGGCCGGGCTGTGTCTCGGATAATAGAGCTGATTTAATATTAAATTGGTGAAGTACTTTGGCTGGTGCCGAGGCTGGGTGAAAAATAACCGAGCAGACAAGTGAATTAAATCGGTAAAAGTGCCCAGGCTGCACATCGGGTAATAGAGCCGATTTAATATTAAATTGTTGAAGTACTTTAGCTGGTGCCGAGGCCGGGTGGAAAATAACCGAGCAGACAAGTGAATTAAATTGGTAAAAGTGCCCGGGCTGCGTCTCAGGTAATAGAGCCGATATAATAGTAAATTGTTGAAGTACTTTAGCTGGTGCCGAGGCCGGGTAAAAAATAACTGAGCAGACAAGTGAATTAAATTGGTAAGTACTTTGGCTGGGTGGAAAACAACCGAGCAAACAAGTGAATTAAATTGGCAGGTGCCCAAGCTGCGTCTCGGATGATAGAGCCAATTTAATATTAAATTGGTGAAGTACTTTGGCTGGTGCTGAGACTGGGTGGAAAATAACCGAGCAGACAAGTGAATTAAATCGGTAACAATGCCTGGGCTGCATCTCGGACAATAGAGCCGATTTAATATTAAATTGTTGAAAGTACTGTAACTGGTGCCGAGGCCAGGTAAGATATAACTGAGCAGACAAATTAATTAAATCGGTAACATTGCCCAGGCTGTGTCTCGCATAATAGAACCTGTTTAATATTAAATTATTGAAGTACTTTGGCTGGGTGGAAAACAACCGAGCAGACAAGTGAATTAAATCGGTAAAAGTGCCCAGGCTGCACATCGGATAATAGAGCCAATTTAATATTGAATTGTTGAGGTACCTTGGCTGGTGCCGAGGCTGGGTGGAAAATAACCAAGCAGACAGGTGAATTAAATTGGTAAAAGTGCCTGGGCTGCACATTGGGTGACAGATATTAAATTGTTGTACTTTGGCTGGTCCGAGGCTGCATAAAAAATAACATAGCAGAGAAGTGAATTGAATCGGGCATGGGTTGCATCTCGGATAATAGAGTCAATCTAACATTAAATTGTTGAAGTACCTTAGCTGGTGCCATGTCTCAGTGTGAAGTCACCAGTCAAAATGCCCAGGCTGCTCCTTG
>NW_001890020.1:7774-12113 GCF_000143565.1 Laccaria bicolor S238N-H82 | reverse complement strand
GTCCTTCACGTCAAACGAGATCATGAGGGACTTATCGCTAGATTCAAAGCTTGTCTTGTCACAAAAGGATGCACTCAGATTCCTGGTCAAGATTTCCACTATACTTTTGCGCCCGTCGCCCGATGGGAATCAATCCATTTTATATTGGCCCTCGTCGCTGACCATGACATGATCTTATGGCAAGTCAACATCAAGACAGCCTTCCTTAATGCGCCCTTAGATGAAGAAATCTACTTGCACAAGCCCACCATTGCTGGTGAAGGGTTCTGGAGGCTTCTAAAAGGGCTGTATGGTTTGAAACAGGCTGGTCGACAGTGGTATCTTGAGCTTGACTCACATCTTGGACTAATAGGATTCAAGCGGACTGAATCCAACTGGAGTGTGTACCAGCGTACAAATAATGGTCAACGTTCACAGGGCAGTTAGTAGGAATCACCCAGCTACACTGAGAGCCCCGACAATACAAACAGGCCATAGTTTATGGGGCCTGCTGATGGGCCAATGAGGGCCAATAACCCTGTGTTGATGAATTGGCTGATGTGATCCCAGTATCAAGGTGAAGAAGGGTCGGTCAGCTACATAGATTTATCATAAACCGATCAGTAGGAGGAAGCTGCGCTGGGCAGTCAAGTCCCTGTATTTGTGTATCGGCTGATAGCTAACCGATGCAAGGTCAGCTGACAGTTTTTTGGCTGATGAAAGATAGCTAAGTTATGCAAGGCCGGCTGACAGTTTTAAACATTGCTGGGTAGGTGATCAGCCGAGGGGGCAGCTAAGCCATGCAAGATTGGCTGACAGTTCTGAACATTGCTGGGTAGGTGATCGGCCGAGGGGGCAGCTAAGCCATGCAAGGTCGGCTGACAGTTTGAACAATGCTGGGTAGGTGATCAGCTGAGGGCCATCACTTCTGATTAGCAGCTAGGCTATGCAAGGTCAGCTGATATTTTGACCGTGGCCTGGGTTGGTGGTCGGCCGAGGGCCCTCGACTCTGGTTACCAGGGTCAGCTGGTCAGACGTAGATATCACGGAGTAAGCCGTGGACAAAAATGTATGAACATTGTCAGCTGATGCTTCACCGAGGCCGGCTTCTCAGTTGGGCCTTTAAGTTAGCAGCTGAGCAGAGGCAGACTGGGCAGAACTTACCTCCATAGTTCAAATTTTCAACTTGATCCATAGTAAATATAAAAAACAAGAGCTGCGATCGCTGCAAGTGACTTCTGGGATTCGAACCCAGGGCATACATACATGACGTACACCTCCCAGTGTAACCACTAAGCCAAGCCAACATTGGAAGACAATGTCAGCCAGTATCTTTTACCTGCCTGCAATTTGAACCCAGGTGTCCAAGCTCGGCACTTGGTAAGTCACCGTTCTCAGCATACGACAACACATTGGTGAAGTACTTTGGCTGGTGCCGAGGCCGGGTGGAAAATAACCGAGCAGACAAGTGAATTAAATTGGCAAAAGTGCCCAGGCTGTGTCTCAGGTAATAGAGCTGATTTAATATTAAATTGGTGAAGTACTTTGGCTGGTGCCGAGGCCGAGTGAAGAATA
This sequence comes from Laccaria bicolor S238N-H82, assembly GCF_000143565.1. Lineage (NCBI taxonomy): Eukaryota > Fungi > Basidiomycota > Agaricomycetes > Agaricales > Hydnangiaceae > Laccaria > Laccaria bicolor. Next base: position 10,559 of record NW_001890020.1, on the reverse strand, counting down.
ACCAAGCAGACAAGTGAATTAAATCGGTAAAAGTGCCCAGGCTGCACATCGGATAATAGAGCCAATTTAATATTGAATTGTTGAGGTACCTTGGCTGGTGCCGAGGCTGGGTGGAAAATAACCGAGTAGACAAGTGAATTAAATCAGTAAGAGTGGCCGGGCTGCATCTCGGATAATAGAGCTGATTTAATATTAAATTGGTGAAGTACTTTGGCTGGTGCCGAGGCTGGGTGAAAAATAACCGAGCAGACAAGTGAATTAAATCGGTAAAAGTGCCCAGGCTGCGTCTCGGGTAATAGAGCCGATTTAATATTAAATTGGTGAAGTACTTTAACTGGTGCTGAGGCCGAGTGGAAAATAACCGAGCAGACAAGTGAATTAAATTGGTAAAAGTGCCCGGGCTGCGTCTCAGGTAATAGAGCCGATATAATAGTAAATTGTTGAAGTACTTTAGCTGGTGCCGAGGCCGGGTAAAAAATAACTGAGCAGACAAGTGAATTAAATTGGTAAGTACTTTGGCTGGGTGGAAAACAACCGAGCAAACAAGTGAATTAAATTGGCAGAAGTGCCCAAGCTGCGTCTCGGATGATAGAGCCAATTTAATATTAAATTGGTGAAGTACTTTGGCTGGTGCTGAGACTGGGTGGAAAATAACCGAGCAGACAAGTGAATTAAATCGGTAACAATGCCTGGGCTGCATCTCGGACAATAGAGCCGATTTAATATTAAATTGTTGAAAGTACTGTAACTGGTGCCGAGGCCAGGTAAGATATAACTGAGCAGACAAATTAATTAAATCGGTAACATTGCCCAGGCTGTGTCTCGCATAATAGAACCTGTTTAATATTAAATTATTGAAGTACTTTGGCTGGGTGGAAAACAACCGAGCAGACAAGTGAATTAAATCGGTAAAAGTGCCCAGGCTGCACATCGGATAATAGAGCCAATTTAATATTGAATTGTTGAGGTACCTTGGCTGGTGCCGAGGCTGGGTGGAAAATAACCAAGCAGACAGGTGAATTAAATTGGTAAAAGTGCCTGGGCTGCACATTGGGTGACAGATATTAAATTGTTGTACTTTGGCTGGTCCGAGGCTGCATAAAAAATAACATAGCAGAGAAGTGAATTGAATCGGGCATGGGTTGCATCTCGGATAATAGAGTCAATCTAACATTAAATTGTTGAAGTACCTTAGCTGGTGCCATGTCTCAGTGTGAAGTCACCAGTCAAAATGCCCAGGCTGCTCCTTGTGATTAGATATCAAATTGCTATGCCATGTCTGGATGCAAAATAACCAAGAAAATGAGTGAATTGAATCGGTAAAAATAACTGAGCTGCATCTCGGGTGATACAGCCGATTTAATATTGATTTGTTGCAGTCCTTTACCTGGTGCCATGGCTGGGTGCAAAATGACTAAGCAGACAAGTGAATTAAATTGGTAGAAATGCCTGGGTTGCACATCGGATAATAGAACCGATTTGATATTCAATTGGTGAAGTCCTTCAGCTAATGCCATGTCTGGCTGCAAAGTTGCAAGTGAATGGATTCTCCCGCCATCCCACCATCCCACCATCCTATCATCTCGCCATCCTGCCATCCTGCCATCCCGCCATCCCGCCATCCCGCCATCCTGCCATCCCGCCATCCCATCATCCCGCCATCCTGCCATCCCGCCATCCCATCATCCTACCATCCTTCCATCCTTCCATCCTTCCATCCTGCCCTCCTGTCATCAGCATTATATCTTGACCATTACTGGGCCACTTCTCTCCAAAAACCCTGCTAATTATATCTTGATGTAGTCTATGACATACTCAAAACAAGAACATATAGTAGTGTAGTTGACATGCATCTCCCTCAATGTTCCCCATGGTATGTATACCTTTACTGTAGTCTCCCCAAAGCAGAAAGAATACAGTGTATATTATATATGCTTAATTTGTGGTAGCTCAGAAAAGCCATTTGGGGTTCTGAGTATCTGTATTGCACAAAATGCCCAGAAGACATATAAATCCCATGGGAGTTCCAGAGGAATATGTTCAATTATTATTTGCAAGACATGAAGATATAAGGTTCTGATTGGAGAACTTACCTGGTAAATGGTGCATGGAGAGGAGGGAGGAATACATTGTATCCATTTGTTACATCACCACAGTTTCACCAATGAGAGTCAAAAGTGGGTTGGAGGTAGGGATGGGATAGCTAGAAAGAAGTTTAAAAGGAATTACAGAGATTGACAAGACAAGATAATGATTTCAGAAGATTATATATGGAGCAGGACAATGGTACGTGGATAGTCACTAACATTCTAGCCATATCTCTGTATCCACCAAAACACATATTTAAAACATCCTGCCTTCCTTACCTGATCAATACTCTTTGAACAACCTACTAGCTACCCCAGCCTTAAGTGAACCTCACACCATATATAATAAACACCACCAAGATATGATTAGGAACTTTTTTGGAGAGAAATAGTCCAGTAACAGTGGAAATATTATACTCATGACTGGTGGGCGGAATGGGGGCGGGATTACACCTATTGGAGAAACTAGTGCCTGATTTAGTAATTGTTGGTCAACAATGATGGCATTGAGAGGGGGCACCAGGCGGATGGTGTGAAAGTTATAACTTGTCTCTTCGGCATTGGTGTATGAATGGCTCCGAGCTCGGGGAACAACCCTCATGAGTTGTGTTATCTTGTCTGCTCGGTAATATTACACCCAGACTGAAATGATACGGATGCAACCCAGGCATGTTCAGTGATATACTTCACTTGTAGGC
>NW_001890020.1:5563-6920 GCF_000143565.1 Laccaria bicolor S238N-H82 | reverse complement strand
ATGCATCTAGACATGGCAGCAGCTGAAATACTTGGAAGCATCACCGACATGCAGCCCAAGCGTTTTTACCAATTTAGTTTATTTGTCTGCTCTGTGATCTCGCATCTGGACACGGCACCAGTTAAAGTACTTCACCAATTTAATATTAAATCGGCTCTATTACCCGAGATGCAGCCCGGGCACTTTTACCAATGTAATTGACTTGTCTGCTCGGTTATTTTCCACCCAGCCTCGGCACCAGCCAAAGTACTTCACCAATTTAATATTGAATTGGCTCTATTATTTAACATGCAGCCTGGGCACTTTTATCGATTTAATTCACTTGTCTGCTCGGTTGTTTTCCACCCAACCAAAGTACTTCAACAATTTGATATTAAACAGGTTCTATTATGCGAGACGCAGCCCGGGCAATGTTACCAATTCAATTCATTTGTCTGCTCGGTTATTTTTCACCCGGCCTCGGCACCAGTGAAAGTACTTCACCAATTTAATATTAAATCGGCTCTATTACCCGAGATGCCAGCCTGGGCACTTGTTACCGATTTAATTCACTTGTCTGCTCAGTTATTTTCCACCCGGCCTTGGCACCAGCCAAAGTACTTCAACAATTTAATATTAAATCGGCTCTATTATCCAAGATGCAGCCCGGGCACTTTTGCCGATTTAATTCACTTATCTGCTCGGTTGTTTTCCACTCGGCCAAAGCACCATCAATTTAATTCACTTGCCTGCTCGGTTATTTTTTACCCGGCCTCGGCATGGGCTAAAGTACTTCAACAATTTACTATTAAATCGGCTCTATTACCTGAGACGTAGCCCAGGCACTTTTACCAATTTAATTCACTTGTCTGCTCGGTTATTTTCCAGTTGGCCTCGGCATCAGTTAAAGTACTTCACCAATTTAATGTTAAATCGGCTCTATCACCCGAGACATAGCCTGGCAACTTTTACCGATTTAATTCACTTGTCTGCTCGGTTATTTTTCACCGGCATCGGCACCAGCCAAAGTACTTCACCAATTTAATATATTATGCAAGATGCAGCTCAGGCACTTTTACCAATTTAATTCACTTGTCTGCTCGGTTATTTTTCACCCGGCCTCGGCACCAGCCAAAGTACTTCACCAATTTAATATTAAATCGGCTCTATTACCCGAGATGTAGCCTGGGCACTTTTACCGATTTAATTCACTTGTCTGCTCAGTTATTTTCCACCCGGCCTTGGCACCAGCCAAAGTACTTCAACAATTTAATATTAAATCGGCTCTATTATCCAAGATGCAGCCCGGGCACTTTTGCCGATTTAATTCACTTATCTGCTCGGTTGTTTTCCACTCGGCCAAAGCACCATCAAATTA
>NW_001890020.1:0-5244 GCF_000143565.1 Laccaria bicolor S238N-H82 | reverse complement strand
AGATGCAGCCCAGGCAATGTTACCAATTTGATTCCTTGTCTGCTCAGTTGTTTTCCCAGCCCTTTGAAAGTACTTCAACAATTTAATATCACCCGATGTGCAGCCCAGGCATTTTTACCGATTTCATTCACTTGTCTGCTCGATTATTTTGCATCCGGACATGGCACCAGCCAACGTACTTCAACAGTTTGGGATTTAAATGCCTGCATCACCCAATGTGCACCTTTACTGATGTAATTCATGTCTGCTTGGGTAATTTCACCTGGGCATGCTGCCAGCTCACACATCTTTTCCCTAAAAAATGCCCTGGCCCAGACACAATGATTTAATATGGAATCGGCTCAATCACTCAAGGTGAAACCCAGGTATTTGTACTATTTCCCACTTGTCAGCTCCATTATTTTGCATCTGAACATGTTTGATTGGCTGTTTCCATGCATTTATACAGATTCAATGACCTTGTCTGCTCAGTAACTTTGCACCAGAATACAGGACCAGCTAATGTACTCACTGGCCTGATGCAAACATAAAACCAGAGGGTGATTTTGAATGCAGGACATGGCAAAGAACACTGGGGGGTTGGTACAACATATGAACAAGTAAACTTAGTTAGGCCATGTGTTAGCCAGGCTGGCTATCATCACAGGACAGATGGCAACATAAATTGTTTAATTGGAGACAAGCCAAAGAATGGTAGGGAGTGTGGTGCCAACTGGGGCGGGCCATATCCAGGCTGGAGATGGCAACAGATGGGGGCAGGCCTCATCTCTGCTCGGGGCTCACAATGAGATTCATGACCTCGGGTATGTAAACTGACTTTGCCAAGTCAGGGTGCGGCAAGTGGGCTGATCCATATTGTGAGGAATCAAAAGCTGTTCAGCTGACCCACAATCCAAGGCAATTTCAGTGGGGTCAATTCATCATTAGGCTGGTCGGCCGGCACACAGAACCACTCCTCAAGAAGATATGGGTGGCCAAGCCAGCTTTGATGGGGTCAACATATACATTGGCTCATCAGCAGGCACCATCAACCATGGCCTGTTTGTATGGTCAGGGGGCTCAGTGTTGTTGGGGTAAGGTCACTAATACTTGTGACGTTCAATTGTCACAACAAGTGTTGACGACATGCTCATTGCCTCAAGTTCAACAATGGAGTCTGATGCTGTCGTTTTGGCTTTGGCTTCTCAATTCGAGATTGTGGACAATGGTGAACCGAAGCTACATCTTGGGTGTTCTATTGAACGAAATCACCCAAAGAAATTGGTTCGACTTCATCAACAGTCTTATACCGAATCAATCCTATGAGATTTCGGATATGCTGCCTGCAATTCTGTCACCACACCTATGGATCCAGGTGCTCGTCTGTCACCAGCAACACCTGAAGATATACAAAAGGGAAAGGATTTCCCATACACAACCGTCATTGGGAAGTGCATGTACCTAGCAACCTGCACTCGACCTGACATTGCGTACACTGTTCAGGAACTTGCCAGATTTATGGCAAGCTATGGACCTATGCACATTGCTGCCGCAAAGCATCTTCTGCGCTATCTTCGAGGTACGACGTGGTTCAGAGACATCACAACCACTGTTCAAAGCCCTTACTGATTCCGACTGGGGAATGGGAGACAGTCGCAAATCAGTTTCTGGTTTCCTGATCATGATGGGAGCATCCCCACTTTCTTGGAGCTCAAAACAACAAGCGGTTGTCGCTCTTTCATCTTGTGAAGCTGAGTATCTCGCCACTACTCATTGTGCACGTGACGTTTTGTGGTTTCACAATTTATTCACTGAACTCGGTTTTCCACAGGTCAAACTGACGTCCTTATTTTGCGACAACCAAGGCACAGTTGCCTGTACTCACGACCCACACGCTCACTCAAAAATGAAGCACATCTCAATTCGTGAACATTTTATTCGTGACTGTATCATCAAACGGTTAATTGATGTCATACACATCTCCAACAAAGAAAATATTGCAGATCTATTAACCAAACCGCTCCACCGCATTCTTCACGCTCGATGGATCAACATGCTCCAACTGGATGCCAGTCAAGGGGGGGTGTTAGAATGTGACTCCACGTCTTAGTCGGGCCTTATGTGTACAAACCTGGACAGTGAGACAACTTAACATTCCTCTCACTGTACCAGGTAAGAAGTCAAATCATCTAGTGTATTTGTATCGTAACTTAATGTTCCTCTCACTGTACCAGCTTTCATATATATATATTCAACGCCAGGACCATGAAGAAAAAAGATCTGTCCTGACTTGGTATTGACTGCTTCAACTATCTCATCAAAGGCCTTCCACTGCTCCTCATTTAGCTTTGGAATTCGTTCATTGGCAAGACAGGTCTGCTCTTCTGCATCATAATCCAGCTGTTCCCTGATCAGACGATTTCCAATTTCCAGATCCCAATTTTGCTGAGGCTGAGGCATTGTTGGCCAGTGCTCCAAACCCTTATTGCCACTGGAACTGCAGAGAACTTTGTCAATGAGATATAGGACATAGTCAAAGACATCTTCTGTTGGATTTTGGCATATGTTTTTTTGTTGAAGAGCCCAATGAAGGTCATCACAGATCTGTGTCTGAAACTGCAACCATAAAACAGCAGGATCAGAGGGACCACAGTCACGAAGGATTGTGACAAATAAATTGCACAACTGACAACCACTTTGCATAGCCCCAGCATCCTGCAGACATATCCTCCACTCATTGTCATCAGCCAGAAGACCATGAGCGATACTGCCAATACATGCCTCTCGAAAAGTTGCATGAGTCACACCATTTACTGTGTGCAAATCCACATAAGATGTAGCCCCCTTTATAGCTGTGAGAAGAGTGTGGAGATAGAATTGTTCACCTGAGGCTGGATGAGCATAGTACATTTGACCAATGGCACCCTGTTGCTCCTGTATTTTCCATCGTCTGTTGCCTTTGTTGATCCAGACAAAGTGCATGGGAAAGTCCTGGTAGAGATAATTTTGTGCCTCTGGAAATTGCTCATTGGCTTTGAAGTAGGCAGTCAATGTAGTATCTTTCTCAGCAGCCTGAACAGCTACCTGCTGAAGATCTGGAGCAATATGCTCATCCCAGGAAACCATTTGCTGATTTGGAAGATGGATCTGCAGATGAACAACATTTGGGTGCTCCTCATGCATGTGGAAATGATAGATTCACCAGAGAGCTTCACAGGCAGATACATAGCAAGCATCAAGATATTGTTTTATCTCATCCTGGCATGACCCAAACTCCATAATTGTGTGATCATGGCCTTTGTACACATATTTGTAGATGTACTTGATGGCTTTGACTGAGGAAATGCACTCAACATTGATGTGACAGCGATACTTCCAAATGAGCCATGGAGAATGGGGTACCACCCAGTGATTGTCAACCTCTTTCCCATTGATCATATGCTGCTTGCCATCATTTCGCCTCCAGAGGTTAGCATAAGAGTCATCACTAACAGTAGTCTGGTCTCAGAATGGCTTTGGAAAGCTTTGGAACACTTGTTACCATCCATGCAAGGTGACTGAGGATTCTGGGTACCACATGGATTTTGAACCATGAATTTTTTGACTAATTCATATAGTTCAGGTTGTTCCTGCTCATTTAAAAACTCAGCAGAAATGAGTGAGTCAATATCATCAGGAGTTCAAAGCTTGTGTGTAGGATCCAGAAAGACAATGAGATGCATGTGAGGTAGTCCATGCTTTTGAAACTATATTGTCCACACTCTGGCCACTGTGCGCCCCATAACACCATTCTTGTGCAGATCCTTGAGCAGCTGGGTGACTTTGGCATGGAAAACACAAACAACCAAATCAGGGCAATCAGAAGCACTTTGTCCTGGCAGTAGTTCTTGAGTAACCTCTGCTCCTGCATTTGGTTCAAGCTCTCCTGCATCAGGCACCACCTCTCCAGCCTTGTATTCAATACATGGATGCCAGCCCAGCTGGCCTGTTGGGAAAAGAAGAACATAGTGGAGTGAAACATAAAGGGGATGCCTCTGATCAATCCATTTAAGTGATCCATCCTTTCTTTGCACAATAATATCTCTGTCTCCCTGTGGTTGATCCTCACTGCCAGGCAGAATCACTGCAATCTCTGTTGATGCAGCTGTTGGAAGATTGTAGCAACACCGATCACAGGATTTGTCAAAGCGAAGAGCAATATTACAAGCTTCATCTGGACCCATGTTACATGTGAGTTGATGTGCCTGCTGATACAATTGAACTCCTGGATGTTTACACCAGAGCATATCTGTAACAGCGTAGGGACACCCCAAACTCTTCCATGACACTTGGATCACCGTATTTACTAATATTTCTTCTTAGTTATAGAATGTTGCATACACTCTAGTAGACCTTACCTTTTACCACTAACATTCATATAACTATGTGGATTGGGTCACGGATACAGTTTACAACTAGGCAGTCTTACACCTCCCCTCTGGGATACCAGAGCCCCACGTTGGGTAACAATGCTCCTGATCCAGGGTCACAGGACATCTTAGGTGCTCATCCATCATGCGGAACCACGCCATCAACTTTAATTCCCAATCACCATGTTAACTCTGCCTCCTGCTCCATACGCTCACAGACTCCTCAAGAAGTCCAGAACTATACTACAGTTTCACAATGGTGGGGGCACTGCAGACTTCATCTCGATCCTTGAGTGCAGGAGTACAAGCCGGATTGACCTTACCTGTCACCTTGTTAGTGTGAAATTCTGCTGCTTTCGAGAGTGACAGTTCCTCTGGGCTTGACGATGATACAGGTGAAACGTGTTCAACCGTATAAAATCCGATTTTCGCGATTTTACTGTTAAACGGTCTTCTCTGCAACTATACTACATACAGTTGTAATGATATAAAGAGTCTATGAACATACCCGGTTCAGTAGACTAAAAGTGCACATGCGTCGAGTCTGAACATAGGACAAAGGCTTTGGAGCTGGCAGCAGTATGCGCCGTGACATTATACTTGGAGCCTATCTAGGATTCACCCACTATGAAATAGAGTATAGAGAAGCTCTAGAGTAAACCACCCAACGCAGGGACAAGATTGCATTACTACCAAGGGTTTAGAAACATGTAATGGATTTTTAATATGGAAACTCGGACTTTTATCCTGCGATAAATACTTCCAAGACTTCTAGAGGATAAACTGTATGTGGACATTGTGAAATAATGTTCTAATACTAGAAAGACTATACTGCAACCATGTAGTGTATGTATGA
>NW_001890021.1:19722-21426 GCF_000143565.1 Laccaria bicolor S238N-H82 | reverse complement strand
AGCACAGGATTATGAAATGTGATTGCATTTGCATGCATTTTATATCTTCCTGAAGCAACTTTTATAATACATCTATTATGTCGGACTCTGGAAATTAAAAGCTGCTCAACATAAGTTAAGGATGCAAGTTCTTCAGGTATTTTTCCAAGCCAAAATCCATTGCAAAGAGCTTTAGGAGGTATTAATCCTTTTTTAAGAAATTTTAAGCAGTCCTTGCATATATGTTTGCAATCTGGATCAATAATTGGGCCTTCAATTTCCTTGATTTCTTCATAGATAGATTTTCGCTCAAGTCGAGTCACTCCTCCCCTTATCAGTGGTTCAAAACTACATGTAACTTCACTGCGATCTATCATATCCACAATTCTTGTGAGCTGGCCACATGCTGCACACCCAGCTTCAATTAAGTTTGAAGGATGAGTGCCTCTACAAAACCCAGTTATAATTTTGTGAATTAATTTTTCAGAGGGTGGCTTTGGAGGAAATATTACATTTTTTGACTATATATGAATTTTTGTTTTCAATAGAACGGTTATTTTTGAAGGTTGACTTGGTTTTACACTTGGACAACCCAACTTTGTTAACTTTTTTACGATCACCTCTACTCAATCCCTTATACCATCTTGCTCTACGTTCTGTAGTTGTAAGGGCAGGATTTTCAGGAGAAAATAGGGTATAATAATGGGCACAACGTGAGGTGCACATATGTTGAGATAACAGTTCCATCACTTCAGTGACTGGAGCTCTAGCAAATACTGATACATGGTGCTTTTTTGCAATTGCTTTTGCCTGTCCAATAGTAATAGAGTCTTTCAAAATCTCTAAGGGAGCATGACAAATCAATAGCTCTGGGTTTTTACGCAACTCAGCTCTTGCAGCCTGTAAGACAAGTTGATCAACAAATTTATATTTGACTGACCCCTCCAATTTCATACAGGATGATGGTGTGTCAGATGTAATATATGGTTTGAGGCTCTCAAATATTGTAAGTTTTTTTCCACCAGCAGTTTGTTGAGGTAGTATAGTAATCATAGGTTCATGGCAATAACAGCCATACTTGTGTAAGAGGCCGTTGCAAGCACGGCAGATACGAGTCCTCTTTTTTTGCAACTGTAGTAGCATTTATAGTGTAGCTATATGTTTAAGCTCACATATTATCATATATTAACAAAAACTATATATATATAGTAATATATATTTATTTTTTAGAGTAAAGTACTACAACTGCATGCCGCTCAACTGACTCACCAGATGAATTTTTCTCTACACTGGTCTTCAAAGAATCTTCTGTAAAATCAGTAAGATGCCCCTTCTTTATGCAATGTCTCTTAGTCACCATACCATCATGATACCACACCTCTTTTCCAGGGGTAATTATATAAGATGTAAAGTGAAATCCACCAGAATAAATTATGCCTCTCAGTGGAAGGACTGTGAACTTACCATTGGAGCCTTTAATACGAATAGTCTTGCTGATTGAGACTCTACTTGTATTCAAACTGAATACAAGAAGTGAAGGGGGTTGATCATACATTCGGGAAGTTGCCATTGGAGAACCACAATCACATATGCTTGGTTCCATGAGCCATTGTTGCAACCATTCATTAATTGACTTGTAAGTTCCATCAAGTATTGACATGACTCTCTCAGGTGGATTATCAAGATCTTGAAAAAAATCACATGTATTACATGATACTCTGCGGT
>NW_001890021.1:4257-15150 GCF_000143565.1 Laccaria bicolor S238N-H82 | reverse complement strand
CGTAAACGGTTTTGGGGAGCGTCTTCACGGAGCGTGGGGGTATCGAACGAGCCCTCGACCACAGAAAACGAAGCAGATTGAGGTCCTGGGCAGTTGTGAGCATAAGGGCAAAAGAACGAAAATGCAAACTCACCTAGCTCCATGAGACCTTGACCGTTTCGTAAACGGTTTTGGGGAGCGTCTTCACGGAGCGTGGGGGTATCCGAACGAGCCCTCGACCACAGAAAACGAAGCAGATTGAGGTCCTGGGGAGTTGTGAGCATAAGGGCAAAAGAGCGAAAATGGAAACTGACCTAGCTCCACGAGACCTCAACCGTTTCGTAAACGGTTTTGGGGAGCATCTTCACGGAGTGTGGGACTATCTGAACAAGTTCAAGATCATGAAAATCGAAGGGGTATTGACAGAGAACTTTCATTGTGTTTGGACTAGCCAAGACAGCAATGTACCATTCCACCAATAAACTGAATTACACACAGCCACATGAGCAGGTTAGAAAAATGATGACGCACGAACATTTCCCGATCATTTGATGGGGGAAAGTTTCGTGCGTCATAGGAATCTGCGATGTGTCAAAAGAATATGAGATCTAAAACTTTAATCTATGTGTTCTGATCTGTTTTGATGGTATCACCATATATAGACCACTGCCTGATTACACGTTCTTTGAGTTTATGAAGAGACTTGCTTTGAGGTGGCACTTGAATTGTTTGGACTGGCCAAGACAACAATGAGCGTGCAAAGAAAACAGACAAGATGTGGTAGATAGATACATTGCAGAAATCGTTTGGACTGGCCAAGACAACGAAGAGTGCAAGACAGCAAAGCACACAGCAGACCACCTGCTTTGGATGTGGCATTATGTGTGTTGCATTTGCATTGACCAAGATGATGACAATGCTAATGTGGCATCACAGAATGCTCTGTGTCATGTTTGGATTGACCAAGACGTTGACAACAGAGTTTGTACTTAGCAAGCAGAAGTTGACGTTGAGTTTTCGGAAGTATCCGAAAATGACGTACTTCCCTTGTGGGCTACCTTTGATTTTGAAGGTAGCCTGCAACGGAAGTACGCCATTTTCGGATATTTCCGAATTGTCACATTTCCTGTGTCCTCTTCTGCAAAGACTGTCCCTTCTACTTTTGCCATCCGCTCGTCGTCATCTTGGCCAGTCCAAATGCTTTGAGTGTGTTGTTACAAGTTCTCTGAGTTTACAAAGAGAATGCATATTAGGTTTGGGCTAGCCAAGACCATGCTGACACCAACAGTCAATAACAGGACACATATTCTCTCTAAAGAATACACCTTCTAGTTCATTGGGTTTGGACTGGCCAAGACCACAATGAAGGCAACAGTTAACAGGACACGTATACAGATGCAACTTGATAAACACTATTCGTGGTGGATTGGATAAGGTTGTATGGTGAGGATACATGTTGTGAATGTGAAAGTTACATATGTGTGTTGTATATGAAACTGTTTGTATTTGTTTTAAACCATGTGATATTATGTGGGTTCAACTTCAGCATACAGAAACCAAAGTTTGCTGATAGACTACAAAATTTAATTTCAGACTATTTATCTGTATTTACCTATAGCTATTCTCATTTGACAATAATCCTAGAAATAAGGAGTGCATACTGCAAAAAGTACTGTGTCATTTGGACCAGAATTGGTAGAGCTACATAGAAATCTTCATTTTCGCAAAAATGATGACTAATTGAGTTACTTTCCTAAGTATTGGAAATAGCCGAAAATGACGTACTTCCCTTGCGGGCTACCTTCAAAATCAAAGGTAGCCCGCAAGGGAAGTATGTCATTTTCGGAGATTTCCGATGCTTACAAATCCAGCCTATACACATTATATTAGCTGTAAAGGGCTTGCTGCTTGCAACGATGAGCTTAGGGTGTTGCTCACTGTTGGTGGCGACATCGGAGGTGGCTTTCAGGGTCCAGGGCACCTTTCTAAATAAGGAAATGTGCGCTTTTTCAGATGTAAAATAGCAATAAAATAGCAGAAAAATCAGAAAATCAGAAAAAATTGGGGGGTGGTGCTTACTGTTGGTAATGATGTTGGAGGTTGTTTTCAGGGTCCAGGGCACATTTCCAAATATGGTAATATAGCCAAAAATAGCCAGAAAATAGCCAGAAAATCAGAAAAACATGGAGGATAGTGGTGATACCCTTGGGTAATCTTGTCAGGGTCCAGAGTCTTATTCCAAATTGAGTAATATAGACCTAAAAAGAGCCAGAAAATGGCTAGAAAATCAGAAAAAATGGGGGATGGTGCCCATTGCAGTGATAACATTGGTTAATGTTGTCAGGGTCAAGGGTCCAGTTCTGAATATGATAATATATCCAAAAGTAGCCAGAAAATAGCTAGAAAATCAGAAAAAAATGGAGGATGATGCTTATTGCTAGTGATAACATTGAGTAACATTGTCAGGGTCCAGATTCTAGTTCCAAATAAAGTAATATGGTCAAGAATAGGCAAAAAATGGGAAATGGTGCTTATTGCTAGTGATAACATTGGGTAACATTGTCAGGGTCCAGAGTCTATTTCCAAATATGGTAACATAACAAAAAATAGCCAGAAAATAGGCAAAAAATCAGAAGAAAATGATGGATGGCCATTGCTGTGATAATGTTTGGTAACATTGTCAGGGTCAAGGGTACAATTCCAAATATGGTAATAGATCCAAAAATTGCTGGAAAATAGTGGAAAAACTGAAAAAAAGTTTGAATGGTATATAGAATGTCAGGCACTACCTTCAGAGTCCATACCAAAAAGAAAATATCATCCACTTTGACCAAAAACTGGAGAAAACCAAGTGAAGAATAATTTTATCTATTAGGGCCCATGTAATGGGATGATGGTCACATGACCAGTTACCAAAAATAGTCAAAAAATGGAAGTTGTAGCTCTACACTGTAAAGTGCTCCTGTTGTAGAGATTATCCAACTTTGTAGTCAATATCTGACATTTGCAGTCTGTTATTGTGAAGCGTTCACTCTGAACTTCTTGCATAGCTGAAGCCAAGAGGGAAGGAGGAGGCAAGAATGGGTGGATCTGGGATCAACACCCATAAGTGAGCAATGAGCAGTTACAAGATACTCAGCTAGCCCAACATGATTATGCATACTGTAGGAAGTTACGAGTCCTCTGAGTTTACGAAGAGATTCGTTTATTACCCCGGAACTTGAGGATTTTTTCAGTAGCACTAACACAGAATTTAGCCTTTCTCCCATGAAAATTGATGGTTTCCTATGGTCAGGGATTTTGTAGTCTTTATCCAGAGTTTGTAGTCTTCTGTTAGCATTTTTGTAGTCAACACTACAATGTCTTACTGACCATGTGAACCGTCTGGTGATGGCGCGGATTCTCGCTCAAAATGGTCATCACCGGTTAAAGGCACTTTATATACCCAACATAAGTCATATTATTTTGAATGAGCATCTATATCAACATCGACAAGGATGGTGATGGTCCTCATTCCCACGAATGATTCTTCCTTAATTATATATACCAAATGCTTTTATAATCATTTCATCTGGCACTCATGGTATATGAACTGCAACCGGCCCACCAAATACACAATGATGCAACATGTGGGCTGGTCAAGTTGACAAGGCATTTTGTGTGTTCCTACCTCAAGTGTGTTATAGGTGGTATCAGATGTGAGCATGAATTTGTTATCTAAAAAACCCCAAGAAGAAGGGAAACAAATGATGATCGTACTTTGCCAAAACCTTGCAGGAGGTTTCAGTGGTTCCTATTGTCACATGTCATTCTGTTTGGAAATGACATTGATCACAAATATTTATAGTTGTACATCAGATTTTTCAAATGCCTCTTGTCCATCATCATTTTGGGTGGTGGGGTATATGCCATCAAAGCTTGGGGAAATTTCTCCAATTATAGATGCCTCATGTGAGCTTGATTCCAATGTTATTGATGCTTGTTTATCAGCAGCATGCAAGATTTGAAATTACACAAATTGGCTGCTGGCTGTTCATCAAAACATGGATTGTCATATCAACAATGCACTGTGTAAGTTATTATTGCCCTATTTCAGTCCAGATGCATCCTGCTCATTATTATATAACACATAATACTACAATTTAAGTAATTAAATCCTCTGGAATATTACCTTTTTTCTGCATTTTGATTGATGTAATTTGGAGTAGATATGACAGAGTTACAGTATTGTCTCTCTGAATTGTTGGTATAACCTGGGTGATGACATGCCAATTATGTAAAACATACTCCTAAATTTTACATAATTGAAATGCATGAAATTCAGGCTAGATCTGGCAGAGTTACAGTATTTTCCTTTGGAATTGCTAATATGACCTGCAGTGATGACGTCACGAGGATCTCTTGTGCCTTGCAATGATGCACGAACGTTTCCCATCAATGTGATCGGGAAACGTTCGTGCGTCATCATTTTCCTTGGTGTGCCATCGCTTAGTCATCATTTTTAGTAAAAATGAAGATTTACCTGTAGTTCTGCCAATTCTGGTCCAAATGACATGTTTTTTTTTGTGGTATGCACTCCTTAATTGCAGAACTATTCTAAAACGACAATGGATGTAGAGAAATACAAATAAACAGTCCACAATCCAAAACATTCAACATTTTCAATGTATTTTTGACACTCATGATCATGTTTGTATGACCATGGTTTGAAAATATTACAAATATATTTATAGATTCTACCAAATACTTCCAAATATGTATATACCCTTCATCACATGTTGTTGCTTACTCATCTCTTTGGGGCTAAAGTAAAGAATTCTCTGTAGCTCTGCAAACTCTGGTCCAAATGACATGGTTTTTATGAGCAGCACCCCTTAATTGCAGAACTTTTTTAAAATGATAATGGATGTATACAAATACAAATAAATCGATCATAATCCAAAACATTCAACATTTTCAATGTCTACTTTATGGTCATAATCATAGTTTACAGATTCTATGAAATACTTCCAAATATATACATACCCTTCATCACATGTCATCATTTGATTATAAACAAATACAAATAATTAGTCATACAATAAAATGTGTAAAACAATTAACTTATCATGACTATGTATTACTTATCAAAAGTATATATAGTCTATGAGGCTAGATTTATTTGCAAAAATGGTATCAACCCAAAAATAGCTAAAGAATAGTAGAGCAATCAGAAAAAGTTGGAGGGTGTCCTTACCAGTAGTAATAACATTATATATTGTGTTTACAGTCCATAGTGGACTTCCAAATATGGTAATCTATCGGAAAATAGTCATAAAATAGCACAAATTTCAGAGAAAATTGGAGGATATTGCTTTACTGTTAGTGATAATGTTATGCAACAGTTAGTTAATATAGTACTCAATCTACATATTACTATAAAATGAGCAAAAATTAGGAAAAACATAGAAATGTTTCTTATCATTGTGGAACCAATACTTGACATAGTGATCGCTCAGGTAGTGGGACAGTCATTGGAATGCCTAGTGGACTACAATGATCAAAGGGGTGAGGACTCACCAAGTTGGTCTAAACAGCTTAGTTGCATGCTCAGAATCATAGAATGTGACTGTTCAGCACTGTCATACTCTGATCTCCACAAACAGTCCCAGTGGAGATTGTGACAATGAAGTTTTTGATGTCTGACTGCTGATCTCTCAAAGCTTGAAGTAAAGCTATTGGTAGGGCTTGAGTATCCAAGTGATATAAGAGGTACAAGTGGTGGCAAGAAGATATCATTTCTTTATGTACACAAGGTAAATTACAGTGATTACATAAAGCGTAATGTGTGGTGATACAAAGAATGAAGAGTGGGCATATGGGTCAATAAATGGAGGCAAGTCTCAGGAGGTAGAAAGGGTAGATAGGTAGGATAGGTAGGATACTTACTAGCATGCTACACATTGATGATGATGCTAGAGTACCCTGTTTAGAGTCTAGGGCAATAATGGCCTTGGAAATGAGGACTCGTTCCTGCCATGCTTGCAATGGCCTCTTACACAAGTCTGATAAGTAGACTTATTCTCTTTACTTCTCTTAATTTTATATGTTGGACCTTTTAAAAACTTAATATACTTTTTTTTAATGATTTTTTTCTTGTCTGCTTTACTGAGACCCTTGTACCACTTAGCTTGACGTTCAGAAGATGTCAAAGCTGGTTTTTCTGGAGCAAACAATGTATAAAATTGAGAACATCATGAGGAACACATATGTGCTGATAAAACCTCCAAGACCTCTGCAACTGGAGATTTGCTTGATATTGTAACATTGTGCATCTTTGCAATGGATTTCGCTTGAACCAATGATATTTTTCCCTTTAATAATTCCAATGGCATATAACATATAAGCAGTTCAGGGTTTTTACGTAACTCAGCCTGAGCAGCTTGAAGCACAAACTGGCCAATGTATTTATAATTAACCGAGGTTGCATTCTGTAGCTCTAGACTGTATGGAGTGATGTAATTTTTTATTTCACTCAAGTTTGTGCTAATCTTTCCACCCCCATATTGAATGGAAGGCACAACTGCCATCATTGCTTGACAAGGGCACCCATACCCATACCAATGTTTAATAGAATGAAGGTAAGGTTCATTTATGGTGGAGACTTGGATAGCTGAAACTCTATTTGTCAACAATAGTTCATAGCCATACCAGTTGGAGATGGATGAGAAAGAGATAAATGTATAGGCCATTATATATTGAATTATTTTTGAAATAAGAATAAAAGAGGACAAATGCACAACAAATCGATGTCGAACAAATAGTGCAGGTAGTGAAAATGAGAGATGCTCTTGAAACAAGCGAAGTTTATTTGCATATACATGACAGAAAGTACAGTGTCTTGAAAACTGAAGTGCAAGCAAAATGCAGAGCTTAATGGCATAGTTAACAGATAAGGAATATGCAATTGCACTATAGTATACCAAGGCTGGTATTTGACTGCACAGGTATTCTAACGTGAAACCAAATAGTGAATGAATAATGCAAGTTACTTTTACTTTTAGTTCTCGAAATTCATCAGCAATGACAGAGTTTGTCATAGCCTGAACATCTATTTCCCAATCTCTCTGCATAGTCAAGTGTATCTCAATGTCATTGACATAGTCAACATGTGCCAGCAGGCTTGGATTGTTTCCAATCTCTATTATGGGTGCATGATGGCTCAGGTTGTTTCCAACCGCTATCAATCCTTGGCAAATTGCTTTGGATTCTATGTTTGTATCAATGGGATAGATTGTAAGGAGCAGAGGGATGATAGTAAGTAGCAACAGAGTCCACCGATATGGATGCATAGTCGATGGAGGACAAAGAATATTGGCAGTCATTGTTCAAATATTTGAAAGTTGAACAATCACATGACTTAAATTTACACGGACATGTGATTCAGCAATATGGGTGTTATGGACAATGATAGAGCAGTCAGATGCTTGAACATGTCTCTGGGAAGCAGATTATGTTCCACAGCCAAACAAATAGACGATGCAAAGTTTCGGACATCAGCCGTGTCTTGAATGATGCCTTTAGATTGATCATGACTAATAGCAGTCATAGAGCCAGCAACTTTATTGTAGGCAGCCCAATTCTAGTAGTGTAAATGAGTAATCCAAGTAACAAAAATAAAAGGAGAACACAAACAGATGCAAGGGCTGGAGCATCTAGAGGGATCAAGGTTTTCAGACGAACAATGCTTGTTTGCTTTTCCAATAATTCTAGAGTGGCAGGTTTTGTAAAAGCTTTGCAAGTAGCAGCTAATTGCACCAGATCGCAAAGCGAATCAATCTGTGTGAAGACCAATGATCTCACTTCTGCAATATTCCATGCTTGATGCATAATAGACATTGAAAAATTGAAGGTTTGGATGAATAAAGACATTGATGTTGTAATAAATATTTGTGATAAATTGTGCTGCCAAACAATGACAAGCTTGGATGCAAAGTATTTAGGTTCACAAATTTTGAAAAGAAGAATAGCAATGAGCGATATTGATTGCAAGATGATGGTGAGAATATTGTACAAGGTGCACATGGCATATAACAAGAGCTAAAGACGACAGCATATAAAACATTATTCCACTTTTGCTTTCTTGCGTGGAGGTTTGACAACATCAACAATCATGTTGGCGTTCTCAGAGTTAATCCGCAGCTTAGTGGCCTGAAAGTACTTGATATCAAATGGAGTCTGCCCTGCAAGAGCAAAATCTAAATATTGATAAGCACTTGCAAAATAGAATAACTATATATTACTCACCAACAGATGGGGCTCTCCACAACGTGGGTTCCCATTCACACTGCCATTCAACATTGTACTTCTCCTTCTCCTCAAGAGCTAGAGAGCATGAAGGAACACGTTCTTTATATGCCCATGCAGCCTTCAGAATCGGATCTACCTCAAGAATGTTGGCAATCTGTTTACTGAGCAAATGGGAGGTGCAATGGGGGACTCCACCATAACTCTTTGCTTCAGCAAGGCTTTTGTAGTCTGATAGACTAGCCAAAATCTGAACAAAAAAAAGAGATATCAGATCGTCGGCAAGACCATCTGGTGGGCCAGTGAAAGTGGCACATGAACGGAGCCACTTGAGGATGTGTAAAGCCACGCCACGTGCATAGCAATACGCGATTCTTTCATTGTTGGGTATGGCATTGATGTCACCAGTGTCCATCAATGTTCTTTGGGTAGGAGAGGCTTCATCATCTTCCCCTTGATTTGGAGTGCTGTAAGTCCTGAAATCTAGAACATTGCCAAGAATAATCAGGACTGCAAGACAGATGATATTGAGCATGCCCTCCATCGTCTCGACGTTAGGTAGATGAACTGATGCAGGATCTGGAAGTGGAAATGAGTCAAAGATATAAACAAGGAGGGGAGAATCTCACCGTCTTCAGAGATGCCACCCTCAATGAGGCCAACTTGGTAGAAGATCAGGATCCTCCGCAATAGGTGACGAGAGGGAATATGCTCCGTGTTTGTTAAAAACTTGTTGAGAACAAAGGCATGTACAATGCCTTGCAGAGTCTCCTGCATAAGATACGAGGAATAGTAATGACCGCCCTGTGCAACCACATCATCTATGCCATATACCCAATGTGCAGAATTGGGCAGCATATGACTGCAATATCATGAGATAATGCCATGATTATCAACACAACACTCACAGTTCATCACCAGGCCAAAGAACAACAGCCTCAAAGTCATACTTGATATCCTTGGGCTTCCCAGAGAGAGAAAAACCATCTTCATCCATGTAGAAGTCAATTGAAGAGAGTTTTTTCAAATCTTGTGGTCTCAAGAAGGCCCACAGTTTTCATCCAACTTTAGTGCCATATCTTGTGTTAAACCCATCGCAGTCAATGTGGAGAAAAGTGAGAACATGCTTAAGACCGGCAATACCCCATTCACGGTCCTGGGTTGGGAAGGGTCCATGAAGTGGAATTCTGTGGGTCCCACGGGTAACATTCCATGCAACAGCATCTGTTTCATAATTGTTTGAAGGATGATAGGAAGACCACATGGGGAGGTCAAGTCCGTTCAAAATCTTGCCGGTGCTTGAGGCATTCTCAAGAAGGTCGTTAACATAGCCACTGACAACAGAGGGAACACAGTCGGTCCCTGGGTTGATGACTGAGAAGTCTATAACAATGATTTAGATTATTAGACCAAAAATATATATATATAAGTTCAAACGAACCGGTAATGGAGATCTGTGCAGTCATGGAACCAACAAGGGTGCGAAGGCCTTTGGCATCAAACTGCATCTTTTCATTGAAGGGGAGCCCAGTGACGACGACCTGTTTATGGCACATTTTGTTCTGGATGTCTGAGGCAGACATGGTCGAAAAGTCTTGATGATGCAATTTTGCCAGACAAGATTTTTGCGGATCCACGATGTGAGGAGGATGACCCTCAATGTAACCATCATAAACAAGATCCATAAACTCTTGGAACCGGTCATTGAAGACACCATGCTGAATGATAAAATATAAATGATTATTAAAACTCATAAACAAGTTTGACACGTACATGGAATTCTGGCATGAATTCATGAGGATTGCCATCAATATCGTAAACTGTGAATGACCGGTCACAGACAATGGGAGGAGCTTCTTCTTTACTAAGAGAAATCTCTTCGTCCTTGCCCTGTAAAGCTGATTAGCATGGACAAGACTGAAATCAAATGAAACACACATAATCGTGCAGTATTGCAGGTTCAAACATTGAGAGAAACTCATCAACATTGATTGGCTTATCTGGAGAATTCCCAATAGAACCGAATCGAGAGCGTTTCCTAGGATTATCCTCGCCACCAGTCGCTTGGGAACCCTCCGCTTTGGGTCCCTTAGTGTCTACCTTTGATGAGCCAACCCTGGGTTACGAGTCCTCTGAGTTTACGAAGAGACTCGTTTATTACCCAGGATCTCAGGACTTTTTTCAGCGCGGTAACGCTGAAATTTGACTTTCTCCCACGAAAGTGATTTCTTCCCATGATCATCTGTTTGGTTCGCCTACATGACTTTCCTAGTCTACTTGACCATTCCTTGATTATTACTGTCTTTTAGCCCTATCCAGGTTGTCGTTGATGTAGCTTGTGGCTAATATATTGCTCTATTTGGCTTCCAGACTCTGATGAATGAATGCATTGCCTCTATTTTCATGTTCATGCAACTCAACTTGTTTACATTGAAGGTACAACAATTAAGGTCCTGACAACTTGTGCAAATGAGCCCATGCTCTGGTGAAACAGGCCACAGGAATGTACTGAGCAGTTGGTGAGCATAAGGCAAAAAAGCGAAAATACAAACCTACTTACCTGGATGGGAACTCAACCATTTTGTAAATGGCTTTGTGGAGCATGTTTGTGGAGTGTGTAGGTATCGA
>NW_001890021.1:3143-4207 GCF_000143565.1 Laccaria bicolor S238N-H82 | reverse complement strand
TCATTAACTTTTGTAATGAAAAAAGCGGACACTACAAACCATTGTAGTCTCAAAAAGTGGACACTATTAACTTTTATAATGAACAAAGCGGACTCTACAAACCATTGTAGTCTGAAAAAGCAGACACTACTAACTTTTGTAGTCTCAAAAAGCGGACACTACAAACCATTGTAGTCTGAAAAAACAGACACTACTAATTTTTGTAGTCTCAAAAAGCGGCAGACACTACTAATTTTTGTAGTCTTTGTCTGACCTTTGTGGTCTATGTCCAACTTTTGTAGTCTTTTTTGTAGTCTATTAGTAAACTTTGTAGGCTATAAATTACTTTTGTAGTCTGTCAGTGTCAATTACCCTTTTAGGGCATGTACCTTCCTTTTTGGGAGAAATTTCCCACGATACAATAGTTGTAGCCCCTTCTCTTAGCTTTTTAAATCTGTTGAAATCATGTTGTTTAGTGTTCTTTTCATGAAGAAAAATGCAAAAAACAAAAAAAAACACAGCGCTTTTGAAAACCTTTTACCTTATATCTCCACAATGGAAGCACTTTAGGACATAATTCCAACTGATTCTGGAAGCTATGGTAAAGAGCTACAACTTTTGTTTTTTTACCATTTTTGGAAATTTGTCATGTGACCACCCTCCCAATGACCCATTGGATGGACTGTAATAGCTATTTCATTGCTATCATGGAATATAATGAAAAATCATAATGATATCCCTGGGGGCAGATATGAAATTGGAATGAAATATTGAGATACTCAATGAAAAATCCCAATGAAAGCTGTGGAATATTCAATGAAAGTGCACATCATTAATTATGAAAGAAGCAATGAATACATATAACCTAGCTAATGAAATATTTATTGAAATGCACAATGAAAGCACCCAGAATTGATAATGAAATATTCAATGAAAGCGCACAGCATTAATTATGAAAGAGGCAATGAATACACCTGACCTAGGGAATGAGATATTTATTGAAATTGCACAACATTAATTATAAAAAGTACAATGAAAGCATCCAATATTCCTAATGAAATATTCAATGAAAGCGCACACAATTA
>NW_001890021.1:0-3093 GCF_000143565.1 Laccaria bicolor S238N-H82 | reverse complement strand
TTACCGCCGCCCCCTCCGGGGTGGTAATGCCCTCCGGAGTGAGAGGCGTTGTAGTCGTTGTTTGACGCTCCTGATCCTCTGCCACCTCCACTTCCTCCTCCCCCTCCTGGGGGACCATCATCAGGTGGGGGTCCTCCTTTGAACGGCGCAGAGTTGTTTGAACGAAGTTGGCTGGGATCGTTACAGGAGTTCCTATCGGATGGGACGTTCTTCGAGTGTACCAAGGCTTGCTGCGATTGTTCAACGACTGGAACCGTTCTGACGTTGTCCGCAAACTGAGTGAAGGAGGGTGTGGCAAGTCCTACCGTAACGTCCGTCATTGGCATCGTTCCTGGCGTGGAGAAGAGGGCGGAGGCGCCGGAACCGTTAGAAGCATTGAAGAACTTGGTGCCGGGCTTGAAAGGGGTGTGAAATCCAAAAGAAGGCTCAAGTCCTTCTTCGTTATCTCTTCCTTGCTCCACACTTGATGATTTGTCAAACCAAGGGGGTAGATCGCCCCATTCTACTTTCTTCTTACCTTCCACTTTAGATTGGAGCGAAGTATCCGGCTCGGATGACGCAAAAGGTTGGGGCTCTTGTGATTGACTCTCCACATCCGAAGGTATTGGCGGCATAGGATGAATTACATCCCAGCCAAGGCCTTGATAGACTCCCTCTTGAGCTGTCAGAGTAAGATGACCTCGGTGGCGAGGTATCCTTTGCAACATGAACCTCATGTGACTGTCTACGCCATCAAGTTGTTCGAGTTCATCGTATAGTTCTGGAGCTGTTGAAACAGGAGATGACGGCATATCGGAAGTATTTTGGTACTGAGCCTCGTACTTGCTAACCGTTTGTTGAGCCGTCAGGAGACGCTTGAGCAGGATAGTGTGAGCCATTTCCAGCTGGGAATGGCTTTCACAGCCTTGTAGAGCGGTCATCATAGTTTCTTCGGGGTCGATCCTGAACACGTTGCTTCGTTCGTCTATGAGGCTCGCCATATTGTCCAGAAACGTTTGTAGCTCTGTAACTACTCGAAGAATTCATTGTAATCGAGAGTCCTTGATCGTGATGGCGGTGTAAGGATCAGAGTCGTTCTTCCTGATGATCTCATTCGGCCTCAGGTTGGGCTGTTGAAGAATCCATGAGACTTCCGCAGCTGTGGAGAAGTTCTTTCCTTGTTCTTGATTGTATTCGATGATTAGGCTGTACATTGGTGAAAGGGCGTAACCTCTTTCCATCCCTCGGCGGAGGGTCGGCGTAACGTCAGAGGATTCGACGTCTGAGAGTGGTGGGACAGCCGAACTTGAGTGTGTTAAGTCCTTTGGTTTGGGCAAAGCGGGGGAAGGGGTATTCGGCGGCATTTTTGTAGTAACGGTTTGGGGCGATGATTTTGGCCTTGGAATCAAAGACGCTTGGTGTGGGGGTTGTTCTCGTGTAAAAGGGATAGTCTTAGTCTTGGTTGACGAGGAAGATGGGGTCAGTGCGGCCGTAGTCCTCCTCCAGGGTGAATCGGATGGGCTGTGGACCGGCGTCGACGTGCTCTGAACTGGGTCAGCTTGTGTAGATGCCCTGGAAGTTCCGAAAGTCATTGAAAAAGGAGGTTTGCCCCCCCTACCCGTTGGGGGAGTAGATCTCGTAGGGCGAAAGCTCGACAGATTGTTCGAGTTGTTGATGACAGAGTCTTGACGTTGATCGGGTCAAGACAGGTGAAGTAAATTCTAGGGGGATCGAGATAGACGCTAGGTCGTCGGCTAGATGGATCAACCGATCCCACAGTGTCCACCTTTGTGGCACGCTGCTCGATGCCAGCGGCACTCGGGTAGTGGGACGGCTGTCGGAGTGTCTAACGGACGACGCGTACGAAGGTGTGAAGACCCTCGTAGGTCAAGTTGATTAGACGATCAGACGCTTGGAGCCGTGGAACGTGACAGTTCACGGTACCCATACTCCGATCTCCACAGACAGTCCCTGTGGAGATGGCTCTGATCGTTTGAAGGCAAGTCTTCTCAACACCCGTTACGCTCGAGGCTCAAATGTAAGCCGTTAGTAGGGCTTAATACTTAGAGCTTTGCAAGCGACGTGGTGGTAAAAGAGATGATTCCTGCCTCATGTACTACATGAGGTATAACTACAATGCTTACGTAATAGCATGACATGATACAAAGTAAGAGATGAATGCATAGGTAGGCGTGCCTCGGGGAATGGAAAGGGTAAAGAGATAGGATGCTTACTGGTATACTACAACATGTACCTAGATGAATTCTACAGGTCTAGCTAAAAGTTGTTGATAATGCCATGGAATATGTGGGCTGAAGCACACTTGCAGCTGTTATCAATATCTGAACTACACCTGTTGTCAACATCAACCTGGAGACACACTGTCGTTGGGCAGTAATGACTGTTGAGAAAAGGTCCCATCAGCATGTCCGACAGCTGCCGAATTATGATGGACAGGGTTTTTCGCCCATGTTTCTCTCACATGTTGACTATTTGGCAGTGTATCTTGCTTGTTACTGCACCAATTTCCATTGTCGAACATGCAAAGTAGCACTAAAAAATTAGGCCATTGCAGAGGTACTCATATTGAGGAAGAGCACAAGGCAGGAGATGCCAGATCACAAATAAAAAGTAAATGAAAGAAACATCTGTAACCCTCCATGGTATCTGGTTCTCACCTACTCAGGATCCTAATTTCGAAGCTATGGCTCCCTGTTATCAGGAAAGGCCAATTGTAAGAATAATTTTTATAAAATACATGAGCACTTTGAATTTTTTACCATAAATCAACTAAAAAAAAGAATAGATAAAAGGAGGAAAATCTAGCAGAGGATTCAAGCACCAAGCTATGCTGCAGAGTTCTTGAACCATTTTTATACATTTATAATGAGAGCATGGGGAATCAACATCACTAACAGCCCTGGGGAATGAAAATTTGGATCGAAGTAAATATGTCTACACTCTCAGCAACAGGTATTGCATCAGTTTCCTTGGCATCCATGTCCTCAGGCATGGTTATATATGTTGGGTAAAACCTCTAAGTTTACACCCAGAGGAGCCTTCAGCAGAGAATTTCTCCTATTTCTTTTGGCCAAAATGCACAAGGTAAATTTT
>NW_001890022.1:12398-20920 GCF_000143565.1 Laccaria bicolor S238N-H82 | reverse complement strand
GAAGCGCACACAATTAAATATGAAAGAGGCAATGAATACACCTGACCTAGGGAATGAGATATTTATTGAAATTGCACAGCATTAATTATGAAAAGTACAATGAAAGCATCCAATATTCCTAATGAAATATTCAATGAAAGCGCACACCATTAAATATGAAAGAGGCAATGAATACACCTGACCTAGGGAATGAGATATTTATTGAAATTGCACAACATTAATTATGAAAAGTACAATGAAAGCATCCAATATTCCTAATGAAATATTCAATGAAAGCGCACACCATTAAATATGAAAGAGGCAATGAATACACCTGACCTAGGGAATGAGATATTTATTGAAATTGCACAACATTAATTATGAAAAGTACAATGAAAGCATCCAATATTCCTAATGAAATATTCAATGAAAGCGCACACCATTAGATATGATAGAGGCATTGAATACACCTAACATAGTGAATGAAATATTTATTGAAATCACACAGGATTAATTATGAAAAAAGCAATGAAAGCGCCCAAAATTCCTAATGAAATATTCAATGAAAGTGCACACCATTAATTATGAAAAAGGCAATGAATACACCTAACCCAGTGAATGAAATACCTATTGAAAGCGCACAGGTTTAATTATGAAAAGCACTCTGTGGCCTTGCCTATATCTTATGAAAAGAACATTGCCTTTATGAGAAAGAAAGACACAGGACACACCTATGAAAGGCCTTTCATACAACTTGTGGACTTATACACACAGCTCTACAGGCAAGTGCCTTAGTTTTATGATAAAGGTGGTAGCCACTTGTGCATTTTCACCAATTTTTTCTTATCCCATCAAGGCGCGATGCAACCCATCAGCGTCCCCCAGCAGATTTCTCCCTTTGTTTTCACCAACACCCCGCTTCGTCCTCTTTTCACCAACATTTGTTTTTTAGCATTTATTTTATACCATCCAGGCGCGATGCAACCCATCAGCGTCCCCCAGAAGATTTCCCCGCTTTGTCCACAATCTTCTTATAGCATCCAGCGGCGATGCAACGATCAGTGTCGCCCAGCAGCTTTCCCCCAATGTATTCACCAACACCCTGCTTTGTCCACAATTTTTTTATAGCATCCAGCGGCGATGCAACGATCAGCGTCGCCCAGCAGCTTTCCCCCGTCGTATTCACCAACACCCCGCTTCTCCATGTGATATCAAACATCACTCTCAATTTCTGCTCGAAACCCCCCTCAGTGTCTCTACCAGCAGCTTTCCCCCATCGTTTTTACCAACACCCTGCTTCTCTCTGCCATTTTGTACGCACTCAACTACGGCCTTACTAACAGATTTGTTGACATTTTTCATACAGGCGTGGACCTGGGTCTGATAATGCGAATTCCAAAAGATTTCGCCAATCCTTTGGCGGGCCCACCTCCCGTTTCCACTTATCGACGACGACCTTGTGAGGCCGAGTATTTTGGCCCGCCGCTTTGTTTATGTGTTCCTCCTCGGCCCCATCCCCACTTCTTCATCGCATCAGTTGCTTACGTGAGTCAGTCTTTTGCCAGCACTCTGTCGTTTCCACATTTCTTCTTCATTAGCAACCACCATCTCTTGAAATACCCTTCAACCTCAATACACATCAACCTTACCTACCTGTCAAACATGAGCCGTCGTCTTCGCTCTGCAGTACGTGATTCCTTTCAATATACTTTTTGCATCGTTCTAATGCCTGGCCAGCAGACCATTTCCACCAAGGAGAATGTCCCCGACCTCGCACCACCTAAACAGGGACGGCGTGCTTCCGTCCATGCATCTTCCACCCCCGACTTTCAAGTTGCCGAGCCAGTCGCACCTTTCACTCAGGCCAACGACACCGGCAATCAAGAAGATGGGCAAACCCAAGTTAAGTATGGGCCGCCTAAGAAGAAGACGGCTATCAATGCCCCTGCCAACGATGCCGCCACCCAAGAAGTGGGGAAAACCCAAGTGAAGTCTGGGCCTCCCAAGAAGAAGACTGTTGCTGCCATAGAGGGACAACGGTGCCCTTCAAATGCTCAGGTCTTCGATGGTGTGCACATCCAAGCTAGGGTGCAGCTTTCTAGGTGAGTTGTTTGTTCAATCCCTTTCATTCCCTCCACATCGAGCCGACTTAGGTCGCTCGCATGCTGCTTGACTTGATGTCAGCGGCAATTGGTTCAACCAGACTTGAGTCGGTTGCCGCGCGTTCATTGCTCATTGCTTGCAATCGCAATGTACTTACTGCTTTGCCAATAGGAATGTTGCCACTGAAGTGGCTGTTCGACCTGCCAACGACCCAGCTTCTGAGGCTGCAGGCCATCCAGATGCTGTTCGCTCCGGCGTTGTTGGGTAAGCTTCTGTTCTTTTTTTAACCTTCACTTCTTCTTCTTTTTGTGGGCTGGTTTGGATGGAGTGTCATTCGCCGCTTGCGTTGCTCTGGTTTTACTGTGCGACCTCGGGGGAGTGGCTTCCATCCTTCGAGCTGGCTTAGGTCGCTCGCATGCTGCTTGACTTTATGCCAGCAGCAAATTTCTTCAACCAGACTTTAGTCGGTTGCTTTTGCTTTTATTTCTCCTGTCTGACAACCGTACTCTGCAGGCCAGGGCATGTTCCACACAAGTCCAAACCTGCTCCTGTGCTCAGAACGTATGGCCGTAAAGCCTCGTCTGCTCAACCTACGGCCCCTGCTGCCATCGCCATGAAGTTCGTCATCTTACCTGCGTCCAAACACACATGTTGAAACTCACACGTCTTTGTTTTTAGTGCGGACAACAGCGACCACACACTATCGGACTTAACCCCGACGCGTTCGGACGAGGACGACATCATGCTGCCTGACCAGCCAGAAGGGGCCAATAGTTATTCAAGCTTCGACGTCAACAATCTACCTTCAACCGGAAGGGAACTCACCAGCATCCGTGATGAAGACTTTCATCCAAGGTCATTGACAATCCACGACCTCGACTACGACGAGGTCCAGGAAATGCGAGAGGCATGCGAGTCCAAACACACAGCATATTGCTTCAGCTACGCCGACAAGACCACCCAGTACTACCATGGCCGCGAGATAACAGAAGGCTGCCAGACTGCAGCCGACTGGTTCACTAAATATTTGGACGACAACACCAAGCAGTGGCTCCCAATCCCGCAGGGATTTACAGCCCCTCACTTGCCTGAGATCTACGTGGACGCCCTCAACATTTTGAGGGAAGAAGACGAACTGCACGTCAACTCGTACGTCATCGAGGCGGCAATGGCACTCGACAAGACTCGCAACTCTGGAGAGGACCCTTTCGAGATCCTCTCCCTGGAGGACGACCTTACATGGGACGATAAGAACAGCATGTGATCGCTTCTCTGCTCGGAGGCGGTCACTTATCGTTTCACCCAGCCTTGGGATGGCGGGCACCACCACTATCAAGGGTCTTTGCCCCAACGCGGGGAGCAGGATGCCGCGGATCGATTGATCCAGGTCTTTTTGGAGGATTTGGAGGAGTACGTCCCCATTCCTGAGGGGTACACTGCTCCTCGGGAACCTTATGACCACATCGACGCCCTGAACTGGGAGAAGATCGCCCACGAGAGAGCTCAATGCCGCCAAATCTTGGCTTCGCAGGGAGTCCCTGAAAGCGACATAAGTGGCTTGTATTGGGAACTTGCTCAGCAGGAGTTGAGGCGAGGTCGTGCCAGGTGAAAGGAACGAGGGGAAGAAGTCACCGATACAGAGGATGAAGATGCCGAAATGGAGGAGGACACCTGTAAATTCGGCTGCAGAATTCCTTGCCGAGCTGGGTATGACGTTGCCAGCGGAGAATGCGGTTCTCAAGGCCTTGTCGACGAAAAAGGTCACCAATTTCGAGCAATCGTGCTACTCGTTGTTTGGCGAGTATGTCTGCCGGATGGCGGCCGAGTTGGGCACACAATTTGGACAGCGCTCGGACTTTGTCTTGGAGCATGCTGACCTTCTTTTGAAGGAGAAACGAGGGCCCAACAGGGCAAACAAGTTCCGATCCTATATCAGCCGGACTCGCAAGGATGACATGCAGGGCAGTAAGTGGCCCTGTTTTTTTCAATTGACAAACAGAGTTCTAATAGCATTCTGGGCAGTGACCAAGGAAGAAAAGGCCAAGTTCATGGACAAGTGTTATACTGACTACATGCAGGGCACTACCACCAGCGAGGAAAGGGAAGAACGCATGCAAGAGGTTTATGAGCACCTTCAAGACGAAATCGTGGACGGCGGATCGTCGATCGTAGCACCGGAGGTTCGCTTTGAACGCTGGCGCGCGATGATCGAGTGTTTGGTAAGTTATTCTTTTTTTAAATTCACATAAAGCTTTTCATATTGTGTTTTTCTAGCTAAACATCATTCGGCGCACTGACCCCGAGTTCGATATTGCGGGCTTTATCATCTATTCAGGAGACAAGCCATCCGTGCATCAAAAGGACGGCCTTTTCGTCAACTCATCGTTTTTGAAGGATCTCTTCGACCGCGAAAATTATCCAATTAGGAAGTGGACTGATGTCTTTGCCACTACTGTTCGGTGGGTCACACATTAAACTCTTTTCGCGTTTTTATTATTAACTTGGCACGGCAGAGCTGCACGATATCAACAGGAATTAAGGCAAGATTTACAGATTGACGACAACCGTGAAAGAAGCAAAGAGGTACCTGTTCCAGGCAAGAGCGGCAGAAAGACTTCGGCCACAAGTTCGCCTTCCGAAAGGTTCGCACCCTCGAAGGAAAGCCAGAAAGACTTCAAGCAGATATTTAGGACCAAATGGCGTATGTCGCGGACATGAACTATGGTCACATTTTACTTATTTACATCTAGACGAGGCCGTTCCGCACCCGAAGAGTACAAGAACCATGATGCCGTTGACAACATTCGTGAACTACGTGGAGACGGAGAAAGTTGCACTCACTGGGTGGCCTTCGAACGAGGTCGACACTCCCTTGGGCCCAAATTTTATATCAAACAGGCTATCTCAGAAACAATGGGCATTGCTCGCCAATTTGTTGGACTCAGGGAAGATGAAGATCACTCCTTGGGATCAAAGTAAGTCCTGTCCATGGTTTAATGGCCCATCATGATCATGATTTTAATAGAATTGCTTCAAATATTGGAGAATAGTGCCCAGTATGGCGAAATCCCCCTTGTCTCCAGTTTCAATGGCAAGGCAATGGTTTTTGTGAAGGACTCGCAACAGTGGATCAACCAATTCTGCAAGATTCAAGGGGATGGGAGGAGAACAGTGGGGAAAAGGCCACATGTTGAGGAAGAGGGAGAAGAAGATACTCATGATCTTCAAGTTCCATCGTCCCACCCATCTTCCCCGCCTTTGAAAAAGAGAAAGGTCAGCTTTGTCACTCTTCCCAAGGCCAGTTTCTACAACAACCATCGCGGCGCTCCGAAATCCTACAAGGTCGATCCTTGTTTCGTTAACTCCACATCCAGGTCTTCAACCTTGAAACCAACTGCTCAAGTCACTAAGGATACTGAAGCATTTTTCCACGCCATTAAGGGTTCTTCCACCTCCTCATCTGCAAAGCGTGCGTGATGATGTATGTTTGACTTTACAATCATTTTATTATTGCTTATATTGAATGTCTACCAGCAACTTAGCATTATCCCCATTTAACTAACTTGGCATTGTCTTTGTCTCTCCTTACCAGCTTTCCCTTTGCTTTACAATCATTTTATATCTTGGTCTAACTAACTTGGCATTATTTGGTTCTCCCCTTACCAGCTGTCCCTTTACTTTACAACAGTTTTATCTTGCTTACCCTCCAATGTTTACAAGTTCAAAGATCTTTGACTGGATAAGAAATCTTCTTGTACTGACAAGAAATGTTTGGGAAATATTTCTTATTGTATTTGGAAATGTTTACAAGTTCAAAGATCTTTGACTGGATAGGAAATCTTCTTCAAAATGTTTGTACTGATAAGAAATCTTTGTGAGATATTTCTTATCATATTTGGAAATGTTTGGCTTGTGAAGAATTCTTTTGAATAAATATTTGCCTGGAGCAAGAAATGTTTGGCAAACTAAGAAATCTTTATGATATTTTTTGGATATTTTTGAAAAGTTAAGAAAGGTTTGGCTTGCAAGGAATTCTTTTGAATAAATGTTTGCCTGGAGCAAGAAATGTTTTGCAAACTAAGAGAAATGTTTGAGTTCTGAAGAAATATTGGTGAGAAAAAGTAAGGCAGCACTCCATATTTATTCTTCAGCAGAAAAGAATCCTTGGTTGTAAAAGTGGGTTGGGTGTGATGTTTGATATCACATGTGGGGGTTTGACTGGGGGGGATGCTAAGGTGCACTTGGAGATCTCTGAGCTGAAGTAGAGGCAGAGGTGGGGGGGAGGGTGGTCAAATGGAATATAGAGAGAGACACTGAGCAGAGGATTTGGGGAGAAATTTAGATGGAGTTTTGAATGGTGAACATGGCAGATAGAAGTGGGGTGTTGGTGAAAACAATGGGGGAAAGCTGGTGGGGGGACACTAGCTTAGATAGTGTTTGGAAGTCCGGTCTCGTGACTGGAAAAAGACCGTAACCAGACCGGACCAAGACCGCAAAAGACGGGACCTGCGGTTACGGTCTTTTATTTTTGAAATGTAAAGACCGCAAAAAGACCGGTTAACGTGAACCGGTCTTTTGTAACCCCCAAAATACCCTTTAAAACGCACCCAAGAACGTACGATTTGGTAAAAAACGAGAGAGATATGAATTAAAATGTAAATTACTTTTGGGAATAATAGATGTACCAGACTTATTTTATAGAAGCACCAATTCCTAACGGAATTTAACGTTCTTGGGCTCGTTTTGAAGCTATTAGAGATGTTAATAAATCTACCGATTCATAATTTTAAAATATTGGCCTAAAGACCGGTCATAAACCGGTTAAAACCGATGCAGACTGAAACCAGTCTATAGACCGCAAAAGACCGTGGTCTGTGGTCTTTTTGCAGTCCGGTCTGGTCTTTTGAC
This sequence comes from Laccaria bicolor S238N-H82, assembly GCF_000143565.1. Taxonomy (NCBI): domain Eukaryota; kingdom Fungi; phylum Basidiomycota; class Agaricomycetes; order Agaricales; family Hydnangiaceae; genus Laccaria; species Laccaria bicolor. The sequence goes on along the minus strand of NW_001890022.1, from coordinate 13,930 downwards.
TTCTGGGGAAAAAGCAGACCGGTTACGGTCACGGTTAACACCCCTGGGCATCAAAAAACCGGACCAAACTGGACTTTCAAACACTAAGCTTAGATGAGTTTTGAATGGTGAACATGGTAGATAGAAGTGGGGTGTTGGTGAAAACAATGGGGGAAAGCTGCTGGGGGATACTAACTTAAATGGGTTTTGAGTAGTGAACATGGCAGATAGAAGTGGGGTGTTGGTGAAAACAATGGGGGAAAGCTGCTGGGGGATGCTAACTTAGATGAGTTCACATTGAGAGTGGACAACTTCCACTGCCAACCCTCCATTTTTCACTTTTCAATTCAACCTCAATAGCTGTTATAGAATAGAGCCATACATGGTTTGAAATGAGCAGAACTTTGGGTTGTGATCTGGATAAGAAAAGAAAAAAGCAATGTGCAAAATTTTGAGAGAACTGCCCCAGAAAAACCAAGTTTTTTATTTGAAACTGGGACCCCAGATACTCCGTGACACTGGTAGGAAATTTTCTAGCCATGTGACAAGGCTAAAAGATTTTTGAGCAGTGTGACATGGCTAGAATATATCCAAGCACTGTCACACCACTGAAAAATTTCTAGTCACTCTGGCACACCTCAAATATTTCTGGCCAGTTTGACTTGGCTCAAACATTTCTTACCAGTCTGACACACTTCAAAAATTTCTGACCACTTTCACTTGACTAGGATATTTTTGAACACAATTTATCTACCCAAATATTTCTGGTCACAATATTAGAGGTCAAACATTTTCTATCAAATCCAATAATATATTTCTTTCCAAAGGCCAAAAAAAAAACGGCCAGAGGATCTATTAGCCTGGATAATTTTTCAAGATTTCCTAGCTAATAGCTTGTTCAAGGTGGGTGACTGAAGTGGATCAATCACCTTTTGCCATGGCAACAATGATGAGGCAACGAGTTATTCTTGTCGACAGATCATTCTGACATGAGGAAACAGGAACAACAACTTCAAATGGTTGCCAAGCAATTAGATGAGCTGGTTCATGTTGGGTTGAACATTACAGTGATCACAAAGACCATTAGATACAGCCTGATCTAGTGAATTAAAGTCTTCATCCAATGTGCATGTCTTAAGGTAGTAGGAATTGTGGTTGGCACATGACTGGGCCACCTCAATATACTCAAAGCCTACTGAATAGTGTTTACAGCTATTTGCATAAATGATGGCAGTAGGGCGAAAATAGAAATACATTATATCTATGACGCACTTAGAGAAATTTGTGTGTTTTGTGGCTGTGTGAGCGTGTCATGCGCCTTGTCCACCTCCGTTCATCCTATGGGAGCTAATGAAGGGGTAAGGGGATTGATGGAGGGAGCAATGGCGGAAGGGGGATGGTGGAGGGGTGAGCTATGGGGAAGGGGCATGACAAAGGGAGGAAGGAGGAGCTCTGGGCTCGCCCTTGCCCATGTCCGTTCACGCTCGTCTTCGTTTGTGGGCGTCGTCAACACGCTCATGCATGGGCGGTGGGCCTCATTCGGGTGAGTGGTG
>NW_001890022.1:0-11701 GCF_000143565.1 Laccaria bicolor S238N-H82 | reverse complement strand
CTCTAGAGGATCCCCTGGACGTTTTTCATGGGCGGCGGACATTGTTTCGTGGGCGGGGGATGTTTTTCATGGGCGGCGGGCGGCGGACATTGTCTTCGTGGGCGGGGAACGTCGTTGGTGGGCGGTGGGCATTGGACGTCGTTGGTGGTGGCCATTGTTCATGGGTGGTTGACATCGTTGGCGGTGGGGCGTCGTTCATGGGCGGTGGACATCGTTTTCGTGGGCGGGGACGTCGTTTGCGGTCGCTGGATGTCCGTGGGCGGTCGTTTTCGTGGGCGCTGGTCGTCGTTGGTGTGGGGTCGTTGACATTGGTGGGCGCTTGTGGTGGTGGGCGCTCGTGGTGGTGGGCGCTTGTTGATGTTGGTGTGGTGTGTTGGTGGGCTGTTCGTGGTGGTGGGTCCTCGTGGCTGAGCAGATACGGCGAAAGACGACCGATGTTGTCGTTCGCCGTCTGGTTGCCACGTCGCGACGTGGCACCTGTGGTTTGTGTTAAAAAGGAGAGTGGGTGGGGTGGTTGTTCCCACTTACCTGGGCTGGGCCCTGGTCACGCGTCGTCAGCATCAGTGTCATTGTCGACGTTGTGGGTGGTCGTGGTTTGAAACGGTGGTGGTGGATGGTGATGGTGGTGGTAGGAAGGAAGGAATGATGTGGCAACGCTTCAGCCACAGCTGTCACGTTTGATGTGGCACGTGCCTATAAGCGGTATATATATACCTTTGGTTTCTCATATAATAATGCCTTCATGGCTCAGTCAGCTTGAGCGCTGCTTACATTCACGAGGTTGAGAGTTCAATTCCTTGAGATGTAAAAAAACTTATTTTACTTAAATATAATAAGGACACTGTATTCTAATGGTATAATAGTCATTAATTCCTTCCATGGAATCCATATGGACTGCTCCATGGAATACATGTGGATATGCCTGCATTCCATATGGAATCTGATGGAATCCATATGGAATGGTGTTGGAGTCCATATGGAATTAATCATTCCATGACCATTCCAGCATCATTCCATATGGAATCCATGATGTCCAGGGAATCAGAAACTGGCTGTGTCCTCAGCCAACATTGATTCCATGGATTCCATATGGATTATACCGGGGAAGGTAAAGACCTTGTTACATCGTCGAAGTGTAGTTTTTTCGGCTGACCTCGCGTTGTGCATGTGGGAGGCACAATGTCACCGGTTTCCTGATAGAGCTTGCATACACGCCAGAAGGTTCGCTCCAAGAGTCCACAGCAGTCGAGAATGTCGTTGAGAGAAAGAAGATTCTTTTCATATAGCTTGATGGCGGCCAATTTCACGTCAGGCGATATTTTGCAGTAGACCATGGTAGTGAGACAAGTGGAAAGCAGTGAAAATGCTCAAATTTTTCTAAGTGCGTCATAGATATAATGTATTTCTATTTTCGCCCTACTGCCATCATTTATGCAAATAGCTGTAAAGGGTCAGTCCATAGGACCACAAAAAGCCAGTGGACCGAACTGAACTGGTCCATGGTCCAGTCTTTTTTTCTGTTGCAGTTGCCCCAATTGGGGTTGGTCCCATTGCCAATAGTTGACTGTAAAAGTGTTGTAGAGTAAACACACCTCAGCACAGAGTGTTGGAGTTTACACCAAACCAGGGTTTATTGCTAATATGGATTAAACAATGTAATTCAATGAGTAACGCTTGAGTGTATAACTTGACATGTTCCCAACATAAGAAGGCAACTAGTCACAGGCTACGAAGCATGATCAAAGAAATCATGTGGTGATATGCATCATGGGCATCATCACGTCATTGACCCAGGAGTGTTCGGCCTTGAAGAATATTCCAGAGCCTCCTCCCAAGAGAGAAAACACTACGAAAACTTAAAAGAAGTCAGTCCAGTTGTGCCACACACAACTTAGCCACTAAAAACCTTTACTAAAAACCAAAATTAATTTGTCCAACAATGCATGGACATGTAAATATAAATAGATAACATAGAATAGTATAAAAGGAGGACATGTGCAGGCTGAAATGTAAGAAATTATCGAGGTCTTTACACTCCCTGGTATGTTCCATATGGAATGGGTGGATTCCAACACCATTCCATGGAATCCATATGGACAATTTTTTGGCAGGCAACCCAGCCATTTTTTCATTCCATATGGTTTCCATGGACTGGTCCATGAGGATTCCATGGAATTTCTAATGAATTTCAATTGCAAATCCATGTACTATTCCATAGGGATTCCATGGAACAGTCCATATGGATTCCATGGAAGACCAGTATACCATTAGAATACATATAAACATAGTATTTATAGTGTCCTTACTATATTTAAGTAAAATAAATAATTGCACTGAAGAGAATTGAACCCTCAACCGAACATCGTCATGAACAATGACAACACCAAGCTAGCTACTAACTCCAGTGGCCCAAAGAGTGTGGGAAACAGTTCCTGACCTAAATGTGCACTGTGCCTGACATTAGGTGTGGCAGAAAAAAGTGTAACGCTTTTCCCAATTAGGAAATGGCCCAATTTGGAAATAGTGCAGACATAGTCATGAACAATGACAACAACAAGCTAGCCACTAACTCCAGTGGCCCAAAGAGCGTGGGAAACAGTTCCCAACCTAAATGTGCACTGGGTATGGCAGAAAAAAGTGTAACACTTTTCCCAATTAGGAAATAGTGCACACATCAAAGCAGACACTACAAAATTTTAGCCTCACTTCAGTCAAAGCTATTGGTAAATATATGTAAACAAACTTCGAAATGAGGGTTTTCTGCCTTCCTCTGCCTAAATAAAAATAGATTATGGTTCCTGATACCATGGTATAGTATGAGGGTGCATGGTATGGCATGGTATGGTATGGTATGAGGGTGCAATACCATGGTATGGTATGGTATGGTATGGGAGTGTGATACCATGGTATGGTATGGTATGGGAATGCAATACCATGGTATGGTATGGGATGGGATTGCAATACCATGGTATGGTATGAGGGTGTAATACCATGGTATGGTATGTTATGGGAGTGCAATACCATGGTATGGTATGGTATGAGGGTGCAATACCATGGTATGGTATGGTATGAGAGTGCAACAAGGGATTACAATACCATGGTATAATATTTTGATAATGAAGACTCTGACAAGACTCTGGATTGGACAGATTCACTCAGCTTCAATAAATTGGACCAAATATTATGACAAAGAAGACTTTGGCCAAACACTCAGGACAACAATACTTGATTATATGTAGTTTTTAAGAAAATTGAGATTATATGATGGTGTTGTTGGCCATACTATATGTGTATGCTATGTAAGTAGGCAGGACTGTCTGATTGGCCCTACTGGGCAAAATATATTTAACCTATTATTGAAAGCATTCATATTAATGGCTTTTCAGGAATGAAAAAACCCTCAATTGAACTGATTTTTAAAGGTTGGAGTTGACTATCTGGCCTCCACTTGGAATTGGAAATCTTAGCAAAAACCTGAAAGCATTTCCACTTTTCTTTTCTTCTCCATGACCACGTCATCACAATAGATGTGGTTTTGTTTGATTTGGATGAATATTGTTCTAATAGACAGGATTGGGAAAGATATGTATCATTAAATGGCTTTGGATGCATGTGAAAGCTATCTGGCCTCAATTTGTAGCCTAATATCTCAGGAAAAACCTGGAGAACCACCCCACAAAAAATGGCACCCAATGGACCAGTATTGTAGCCTGCAGAAATAATTTATATATTTTGGAAAAGGACCCCAGACACCCTATGTCAGCTTTGGTATGATGGTATGAAGTGCCATCATACCATCTGGTATGGTATAACAGGACATGGTATGGTATGGTGACATGGTATTGGTATGAGTGGGGTATGGTATGGGTTTTCCATTCCATGGTACCATGGTATTGGTATGGAGCTCATATACCACCCTGGAATGGGTACCCCCAAGGTACCCTAAATCAAGGAATTGATGTACCTCATAGGTACCCAAAAATGGGTGACTGAAGTGTCTTGTTTGCTATTTGAAACAACAAAAGGTTGTAGTGTCCGCTTTTTGAGACTACAAAAGTTTGTAGTGTCCGCTTTTTCATTTAAAAAAGTATGTAGTTGACATGTAGTTTATGGTGTCCTTGGACCTATCTATGTTATGGGGATGAGGTTGAAGGATTGCCATCATATTGCCAGTGCTGCAGCAGCAGTTTTTGACATCATGCACAAGTTGTGGCTATTTTCTGGCTATTCTTGGCTATATTACCATATTTGGCAATGCACCCTGGACCCTGAAAACAGCCCCCGACGTCGTCACTAACAGTGAGCACCATCCCCCATTTTTTTCTGATTTTTCCCCTATTTTATTGCTATTTTTCATTTGGAAAAGTGCATATTTCCTTATTTGGAAATGCGCCCTGGACCCTGAAAACAATGCCCGACGTCGTCACCGACAGTGAGCACGACCCCAAGCTCATCAGCACACCCTATGTACAGCCTACACCAATGGCACGTCATGACTCTTGGTAAACTACCTTTTGGTAAACTGTCCCCTTGGCAAACTATCCACTGGACAACTACCCATTCTGATATAAGATGCATTTTGGCAAAGTATCCATTATTCATATATGAAAGTAACAGCTACTGGTGGAGATCCACCCTCTCCACGTTTATGACATTTCGAAGGGGGAAGAGGCAGCGTTGGTAGCAGGCCTCGAGGGGGAAGAGGTGGCCTACAAGTTCCGAAAGCCCTGGGAGGAGGGCTACATTCGCTACCAAGGCTCCTTACCTCAAGAAGGTGCCCAAAACGCTGCCGATAGGCATACAGAAATGTGGGATAACGACACACAGGCATACCTTATGCTCCCTGCGGGTTACATGGCCCCACACGACCCCCAGGACTGACGAGCTGGAAGAAGTGCAATCCAAAGCTGCTCGCATTTTGTTATCAACGATGAAAAAAGAAGGCAAGATCCCGACCTCATCAGACGCCCACTGGAAGGACTTAAGGGTGTCATATACACCTTCCCAGCTGGACGCCGTTTCAGTGTTGAACAGCTATGGACTGATCTTGATGCCCGATGCCCTGCTGCTGGATCTTGACGAGCTGTCTTTGACAAAGCCTTCACTCCTGGAAACGGCATTGTATCCAATGTTCGGCCAGATCGTCTGGCAAGTCGCACATAGGTTGGGCCATCTCTATGGCCGTTCTTCCGAATTTGCCATGGAGAAAGCAGGTCTTTTGCGCAAGGAGAAGAGGGCTCCAAACTGGTACAATATGTTCAAAATATATGCTAGCAGGATGAAACCAGAGGAGGGGGATCACGGTTAGTCTTCGTTTTACCTTCTTGAACCCGCTTCCTCATATAATATGATTGTAGAAGGCCTCCAGCTCTGGAACAGGGCCACGAACGAGGAGTACAAGAAGCTTATGGAAGGAGCCACAACAAAAGAAGAGAAAGATGAACGGATCCAGGAGGCTGTTAGTTTCATCAAGAATCAAGTGAACGAAGAAGGGACTAATGTCCGTGACGCGAACCTTCGCTTCGCGTCTTACATGAAGGAAATTCGCGACCTTGTAAGTCTGATTGGTTTGTTCATCACAATCTTCTTACATACACCACTTTTACAGATCACCAATATCAAATGTCGTGACAAATCTTTCGACGTTGCTGGCATCTTGGTCTACAGCGGCAAAAATCTTACGGCGCGGAACAAGACGGGTTTTTTCATGAGTTCCGAGGACCTTCAAGCACTCTGCACCCGTGAGGAGTGGCCAATTCCCACCTTGATGGACATCTTTGTTAGCAGAGTCCGGTGTGTTGTCCCTCTTTCATGTTATGGGTTTTTTTCTTACTTGTACTGCTATAGCGCTATGCATGCGGACCAGCAAATTAAGCAGTCGATGGAGGAACTCAATGTGGCTCGATGTGCTACCTTGCATGAAGGAACGTCAGAAACAATTCACGCAATTGTTTCTTGATCTTTTGAGTAATATTTTTGTTTTGTTCAGTCATTAACCGTTATTGATATGGTATTCAGATGGGTGTTTGGCTGAAAAGGATCGACACAAGTCGGCCCCTTGGACCACGTGGCCCAATCTCGCCTACCAATTCAAACTTGTTATCACAGGATGGGATTCTGCCATGGTCAACATAGTGTTCTGCCCGGGATTTGCACCTATGAAGATCACGAGCTCTCAATGGAAGCACCTATCGACTCTGATTGTAAAGAAGCTCTTGGTGGTGAAGCCCTGGTCAGACGGTAAGTTCTATAATTTTCTGTTGACTTACATTTGTCTGAGTTGTTTTTTTAGAGCAAAGACTAATCCAAGAGAGTGAAGCTTGCTTCGGTGAGATCCCCGTCATTATTAACTCTGAAGGTCTTCTGATGGTCTTCGTCAAAGACTCGAGCAAATGGGTCCATGGCAATTGCTCCATTTCGGCCCCAATGAAGAAGCGTGATCGGAAAGGTGATACATCTTCGCCTGTCAGTTCTTTCCCTTCGTCTCCAGCGTTGTCCACGAAGAAACGATCACATGACACCGCCATGGCCTCGCCTGAAGAAGAACTCAAGCATAGGTCCACAAGAGAGTACCGCTGTCTGCCGAAACAACCAGAAGTGGAATGTCCTGCTAAACGCCAACGTCACGTCTCCTTCACCTCCCTTCCCGATAACATGTTTTATACCAAACTTCGACGAGCTGAACACCCAATCTCCTTCTTTGACCCACTCAAGAACCAGAAGACACCAGCTTCATCGTCTCGTTCAGTTTCTCAACCCTTCGCTAGTTCTTCAGCTCACGTTGCCTCCTCATCTTGATCAGTATCTCAGCCTTTCGCTAGTACTTCGGGTCATGCTCGCGTTTCAGGCAAACATGCTGGGCCAAGGAAGAACTCTCAAGGTTCAGTTGCTCCCTAGGTCATTGCTTATATGTTAAGTCCTTTTGGACTTCTTTTTCTTGGGTTGTTTTCCTGCTCATTGGGTATTTCCTAAGTCCTTACTTATGTCCATTCATGCATCTGACTGGTTCATTTGTAGCTGTGTTCCTGATTTGCCTTTGTCCATACATCATTGTGTAAGTCCTTTATAATGTTCTTTCATCAATCTGACTTGGTGGTTTTAGGCTGTGTCCCCCTCCTTTTGCCTTTGTCCACCTACACACCTTGCTCTGTCAATTCCCTTTCCTATAGTCCTTTGTAAGTCCTTTATGCCATGCTTTACTTGATCTAACTTTTGGGATTGCAGTAATACACAGGTTTTTGTTGGCTGTTCCTTCACTGTCTTTACCCATGCCTATCCTTCCACTCTTTACTTACACATTAATATCCTTCACTCAGTTTCAACTCCACTCTTTTCTTACATATTAATATCCTTGACTCAGTTTCGATTAAGTCACTTGGTTGACTCTCTATTAACCCACTCGATCACTCGTTTTTCATCATGCTTACATCACAAATTATATTTTGAAGATATATCTTGACTTAGGATATATATTATGCTTGCATAACAAATACTCAAAATATATTTGGAAGATTTATCTTGACTTAGGATATTTTGGAAAGAAATGCATCCTGGGTTGAAATATATCTGGATTCATTTTATAGTTGGAAAATATATCTTGGTAATATATCCTGCTTCAACATAAAGCTTAATAATATTCAAAATATATTTCGAAGATTTATCTTGACTTAGGATATTGGAAATAAATGAATCCTGATTTGAAATATATCTGGATTCATTTTATAGTTCAAAAATATATCTTGATAATATATCCTGCTTCAAGATAAGGCTTAATAATATATCCCTGTTTAACATAAAGTTTAAGGATATATCTGTGTCCAAGATATATCTTACAAATATATCTTGGTGATATATACTGGTTCAAGATAAATCTGAAAGAGATATCCTTGTTAAAGATAAAGCTGAAGGATATATCCTTGTTCATGATAAAGTGAAAAGATATATCCTTGTTCAAGATATAGCTCAAGAATTTATCTTGTTATTATCCTGGTTTAAGATAAAGTTGTAAGATATATCCTGGTTCAAGATATAGCTAAAGAATATATCTTGGTAATGTATTCTGGTTCGATATCTTGTTGAATATATATTTTTGTGCAGGATCAAGTTGAAAGATATATCCTTGTGCAAGATATAGCTTCAGAATATATATTGTTAACATACCCTGGTTCAATATCTTGTGGTAAATATATTCTGGTTCAAGATATAGTTGAAAGAATCTGGGTTCAGCTTCTTTCTAATCAATATATTCATGATACAGTTCAGAAATTATGTATCTGGATTCATAATATGGTTGAAAAAAGATCTTGGTTAGGATTTAGTGGAAAGATAGATGTGACTCCATACAATGACATGGTGAATAGAATTCATGGTCCATAAGTTTACAATCAAAACTCAAGAGATAGATGGGTGAACACAGGGAGAGAAGAAGAGGAGGAGAGGAAAAAAGGAAGAGAAGGAGAGAAGCAATAAAGAACTTAGTGAAGTTTGTGTTACTACAGATGTGGGTGGGGTATGCAGATATGGTGCAATTGGAGAGAGAAGACAAGAAAGACTAAAGCACTTTGCCAACTTGATGGTAATACAGATGTGGGTGGGGTATGCAGATATGGTGCAATTGGAGAGAGAAGAAGAGAAAGATCAAAGCACTTTGCCAACTTGATGGTAATACAGATGTTGGTGAACTGTGCAACTGAACAATACTTTCCATTCCTCCACTGATTCCGGCCGGAATCCTGGAATTCCACAGGATTCCGGCCGGAATCGACAGGAATCCAACTGGAATCAACAGAAATTGAACACTAGGACTTCTGGTTAATTAATTTTGGACCCTGAATCTCCTTCTTTAGGTCAGACAAATAGAATTGTAGCACTAAATCTTTTACTAAACAAGGGCATAAGGCATCTGACTAGTTACTTACTACTACATGGATTTATTTATTTCAATCAGATTCAGAGACATTAGATTCTGCATGTTGTTCATCCAAACCCAAGTCTATGTGACTTCATGCCTATCATATTTATTGTAAGTCTAATGTAGTCAGCCAATTTATTATTATATCTTGTCCTATAATAACCTCACAAGTTTCTTCTTAGAACAGTTATATAGATTCAAATTCTAATATATTGAAGTGGTACACAAAGATTATTTTACTGTATTCTAAGTTAAAGGAAGGGGGGGAGGAGGGGGGCAGAAATAAATGGGGGTGGAGGAAGGAAGGGATGGGCAGGGAAGGGGGAGGGAAAAGGTAGGGGGAAGGGTGTAGGGACAGGGAAAAGGAAGGGGGAAGGGTGTAGGGACAGGGAAGGGAAGGGGGAAGGGTGATAGGGAAAAGGAAGGGAGTAGGGACAGGGAAATGAGGAGGGACAGACAGAGAAAGAGAGAGGAGAAAGGAAAGGGGTACATGGAAATGGGGAGGGACAGGGGAAGGGAAAAGCAAAGGAGGAAGGGGGGAGGGAAAGAAAAGGGGGAGGGACAACACTTGTCGCCGTGTGTACGTGGTGGAGCGGGACACGCTCGTCGTCGTTGACGTGGCCGTCCATTGGCATCGTCGACGTCGTCCGTTGGCGTTGTCGTCTGTTGGCGGCATTGTCGTCGTTGGCCGTTGGTGTCGTCGTCCGTTGGCGTTGTCGTCGTCCGTTGGCTTCGTCGTTGTCCGTTGGCTTCGTCGTTGTCCGTTGGCTTCGTCGTCGTCGTCTGTTGACGTGGCGGTGGTCGCTCGTCGTCCACTAATGTGTGGGCGTCCATTGACGCGGTCGTCGCCCGTTGACGTGGTGGTGGTGTCGTCGTGGGCGTGTCGTTTGTTGGCGTGGCCCTCCGTTGACGTGGTGAGGCGTGTCGTCGTCTGTGGGCGTGGTGGTCGTGGTCGTGCGTTGACGTGGTTGTCCCTCGTCGTGTGCCTGGTGTTAGCAGGCTGGGTGGGATGAGCTTGGGATGGGGGGTGCTCACCTATGACGACGAACGACGGCAAGTCGTCGTTCGTCGTCTGGTTACCACGTCGCTGATAGCGACGTGGCAACGTGTTGGCGCGCTCGTTTACTGAGGCTGGTGACGTGGCGTTGGGGCGTCGTTTCCGTGTCGTGGCCGTGGTGTTGTGTTGGGGTTGTGGTGAAACGACGACGGACGTCGTCGTTGTGTGCGTCGTGGTGGCCGTTGGTGATGTGGCGGTGTCGCGAGGTGGGTTGGCGTCGTGGATGATGGTGGTGGTTGAGAGAGTGGGAGTTGTTTGTTGATGACGCCCAAATCAAGCGTCGGCAAATGCCGACACTTGATTTGGGCGTCAGGAATTCCGTTCTGTCTCATTCCGGGATCATTCCTTCCGGGTGATTCCTGGAACCATTCTGGCGGAATTTGAATTCCATCAAAATTCCGCCGGAATGGTTTGATCAATTTGGCAGGGCCCTCTGCCAAATTTGATTCCTCCGGAATTCCAGGAATAGCCCGGATTCCGCCAGATTCCGGCAGGAATCAGTGGAGGACAATAAAGACCTCCAACTGAACAGAGAAGAAGAGAAAGATCAAAGGACTTTGTCAACTCAGAGGGTGTTTCAAGGCAGCTAAAGAATTTCATAGTGCAAACTGTATCTATAGTGTCAAAGTGGATAATATGCAAGCAACTACTCAGGTAGGTCACAGATGCTATTGATGCCCCTTATTGCTACCTACATACTGCCAAAACCCCTGGAAATCATTGCAGAATCTTCCAGAATATATATCCCAGACAGCAAAAAAAATCACAAGTTTTTTTGGTGAAACTAGGACCCCTGACACCCCTACAGACCCAAAAAATATATCCTTACCACATCTGTCTCCCAAAATATATCCTAAGGCCAAGCCAGGGCAAAAATATATTTCTAAGGTGTGACAGTGACATTTCAGGGTCCACTCACCAAAAATATATCCTTACTGCATTTCACTTGCAAAATATATTTTGGGGGCGTGACACAGACATTATAATTTTTGTGTGACATTTCAGGGTCCATGTCTCAAGAATATATTTTAGATTTCAGGGCTTTTTATGACCCATATATATCTAGAATCTAGATATGGTCCATGACATTTAGTCATGTAACTTACGTGGAGTTTGCATGACTAATAGTCAGTTGGTAGTGGGTGACTGAAGTGCAATGACTGGCATCGATATAGACAGTCTCAATCAAAGTCAAGCCTGGCTGGGGTACGACGAATGCTAAATCAACCAAATGAAAATCTTGCCTGGAATCCAGAAGTTCCCAGAAATGTTCAACCTCATGATGAGGAAGCTCCTGAAGTAGAAAATAAAAACTACTTCAGTCCAAAGCGCTATTATTGTGTGGAAACAATTTGTGCACCTTGTGGTGTTGTCATTGCATGGGTCAAGTTTGCAAAAGCTGAGTCACCAACAAACATTCTAAAGTTTATGGAAGATACATTTCCAGATGAAAGTACAAGACCGGATTATATATGCATTGATAAGGCATGTCTGGTTCTTAGAACAAGCATTCAAAATGGAAGCTGGGATGAATTGTGCAAGACTAGCCGACTTATGGTTGATGCATATCATTACATCAATCATCGCACTACAGATATGATCTGCTGAAAATATTGCAACCCTGCTCCTCTTGATGGATCAGCACCTAATTTGGTTATTGAAGCAGAGACAAAAGATGGGGAAAAATATTTGAAACGAGCATTCAATACTCAAGCATGTGAACAATTGAATGT
>NW_001890023.1:19520-20324 GCF_000143565.1 Laccaria bicolor S238N-H82 | reverse complement strand
AACTCTGGATTTGTATTTAACATGCTGAATGTCCTTGCCCCGAAAATGTGGCTGAAAGAATGTCCGGATTTGTGATTAACTTGGTGAACATCACTGATCCGAAAATGCGGCCGAAAAAACATCCGGATTTGTATTAGTGCAACAATGTCCGAAGTTTCAGATGTAATTTTGACATGGACCAGACAATCCCCCTTGGAATGCTCTGAAGTCCGAAATTTTTTATATTACTTCCATCCGGATATAATAATCCCCATAGACTGCACCAATGTCCGAAATTTTGGATGTAATTTTGACAGGGGCCAGACAACCCCCATGGAATGCTCCAATGTCTGAAATTTATACTTCAAGTACCTGAAAATGCGGTCACAAAAACATCCGGATTTGTATTTAACATGCTGAATGTCATTACCCCTAAAATGTGGCTGAAAAAATGTCCGGAGTTGTAGTTGACTTGGTCAATGTCACTGCTCCGAAAATGCGGCCGAAAAAACATCCGGATTTGTATTTAACATGCTGAATGTCATTGCCCCGAAAATACAGCCGAAAAAATGTCCGGATTGGTGATTAACTTGGTGAACATCACTGATCTGAAAATGCGGCCGAAAAAACATCCGGATTTGTATTAATGCAACAATGTCCGAAGTTTCGGATGTAATTTTTACACGGACCAGACAACCCCCCGCGGAATGCTCTGAAGTCCGAAATTTTTTAAGTTACTTCCATCCAGATATAATGATCCACATAGACTGCACCAATGTCCGAAATTTCGGATGTAATTTTGACAAGGCCAGACAACCCCCATAG
>NW_001890023.1:16561-17911 GCF_000143565.1 Laccaria bicolor S238N-H82 | reverse complement strand
TTGGGGCAATGACATTCAGTTAAATACAGATCCGGATGTTTTTTTGGCCGCATTTTCGGGTACTTGAAGTATTAAATTTCGGACATTGGAGCATTCTATGGGGGTTGTCTGGCCTTGTCAAATACTTGACAGTACTAAATTTCGGACATTGGTGCAGTCTATGTGGATCATTATATCTGGATGGAAGTAACTTAAAAAATTTCGGACTTCAGAGCATTCCGCGGGGGGTTGTCTGGTCTGTGTAAAAATTACATCCGAAACTTCGGACATTGTTGCACTAATACAAATCCGGATGTTTTTTCGGCCGCATTTTCGGATCAGTGATGTTCACCAAGTTAATCACAAATCCGGACATTTTTTCGGCCGCATTTTCAGGGCAATGACATTCAGCATGTTAAATACAAATCCGGATGTTTTTTCGGCCGCATTTTCGGAGCAGTGACATTGACCAAGTCAACTACAACTCCGGACATTTTTTCCAGCCACATTTTCGGGGTAATGACATTCAGCATGTTAAATACAAATCCGGATGTTTTTGTGACCGCATTTTCAGGTACTTGAAGTATAAATTTCAGACATTGGAGCATTTCATGGGGGTTGTCTGGCCCCTGTCAAAATTACATCCAAAATTTCGGACATTGGTGCAGTCTATGGGGATTATTATATCTGGATGGAAGTAACTTAAAAAATTTCGGACTTCAGAGCATTCCGCAGGGGGTTGTCTGGTCCATGTCAAAATTACATCTGAAACATCGGACATTGGTGCACTAATACAAATCCGGATGTTTTGTTGGCTGCATTTTCGGATCAGTGATGTTAACCAAGTTAATCACAAATCCGGACATTTTTCGGCCGCATTTTCAGGTACTTGAAGTACTAAATTTCGGACGTTGGAGCATTCTATGGGGGTTGTCTGGCCCCTGTCAAAATTACATCTGAAATTTCGGACATTTGTGCACTCTACAGAGATTAATACATCTGAATGGAAATGACCCACAAAATTTCGGACTTGAGAGCATTCCATGTGGGGCTTGTCTGGTCCATGTCAAAATTACATCCAAAACTTCGGACATTGCTGCACTAATACAAATCACACTAATACAAATCCGGATGTTTTTTTGGCCGCATTTTCGGAGCAGTGACATTGACCAAGTCAACTACAACTCCGGACATTTTTTCAACCACATTTTCGGGGTAATGACATTCAGCATGTTAAATACAAATCCGGATGTTTTTTTGACCGCATTTTCGGGTACTTGAAGTATAAATTTCAGACATTGGAGCATTCCATGGGGGTTGTCTGGCCCCTGTCAAAATTACATCCAAAATTTCGGACATTGGTGCAGTCTA
>NW_001890023.1:12506-16511 GCF_000143565.1 Laccaria bicolor S238N-H82 | reverse complement strand
GTTAATTTCTGTGAGTGTCCTAAGCGATCCCTAGTGTTTTCTATCCCCTTCAGGGGATAGTTTTCCAGCCGTCGTCTTTGGAAAAGGCGAAACAGACTGGAAGAAAGAAGAAGGTGGAGGAGCTAGCTCAGCGTGAGGCAGAGGAGAAGGAGAAGTGGGAGAGGAGGGAGGCGAGTAAAAAGGTCATATTGGAGGAGGATGGGACGACTAAAATGAGATTTACGTTGTGCATTGGGTGAAGAGTACTTACCTTCGAGATGATACAGCCTGATGGGACAGCTGGAAGCGCCTATGATCTGAACGTGTTCATGGTCAGTAAACCGCTCGTGCTGGGGCACAAACGTATCGAGTGCTAACACTGACATTCGAGGCCTCCGTCGAAGTCATCGTTATACTCCAAACTATATAAGAAGGCAAGACTGCTCCAGTTGGACACGGGCTCATTGTCAATGACTGGCGGGTTGTCGGACACGCTCCCGGTGCTGAAGACACGTTGACCTACAGGATAAATGAAGTTCGTCTTTTATGTTCCAATTCACTGGGTTGCTATCTAACTCATCACAGAATTCCTATTCTTTGTTCCAAGCCGACACCTCGTCCTATGCGACAAAACTGCCTCCAGCGTTGTCCGCCTCCGCACTAAACTCCTGAGTGCTTTCCATGACTGCGCAGAGCTTGATCGATGTCATGCCCTTGTGTCTGGTACAAACGCAGGTAGGTCCGACGTTGTTTGAACTTTGACGTACCTTATGCAAAACTCGTAGCTTTATATCAAGACGTGTTTATTGAGCTTGGGAGATGTTTCTTGGCATGATATTCACCCCATACCTGAACGGGCCAATGCGGGCATTCATAAGTTTGGTGTAGCCGATATTCGCGCGATGTGCACTCGTCTTCAAGTTGCGCACCCAAAGTAGCATTTGACTCCGGAATAATGAACACACTAGAAACAATGGACAATTCAATAAATAGATCTAAGAATGGGTTATGCATCGGTTCCTGTGGAAGTGTAGGACATTAGAGTTGGTCTGAACGATACAGAAAGTAATTTTTTCCAAGTGCTACATACTATTCTATTCTATGACCTGAGTATGACGGCTTCCAAACGGCTTCGCACGATTTCCGAGAAGTGAAATACTAGCTATCAAGCTGCTTCACATATGAATCTGATTTACGGTTAATTACATGATGAGGTTGCTCAAACTTATTTGTACCCAACTCGCATTCCGCAGTGGTTGTGGTTTATCTGTGGCGTGAAATAGTCTGAGCCAAAATCATGCACATGCGGCGATTTGGCACAATGATGAAATACAGCAATCCCAAATTCTATAAGGTGTTCCATGCAATTCAGGTGGACAATGGACTTAATCTTGCATGTCCGCATACTTGGCTCATAACTTAAATCATTTCCTGGAAGAAAATCTGAACGATCGTAATAATTACAGAGGACCTCAAAGCTCATAACGCACTGATGAGCGCAAACCGAGGAAAACGAAATAACGCATATACTAAGTGGGAGGCATCGACAACTCATTTGGGGGCATGAGAGGTGGCCAGATAGGGGAATTCATTTGGTGATACATACGAAGACCACGTCACGTCATTGGTAGTGTTTGAAAGTCCGGTCCGGTCCGGTTATTGAGCCCTCAAGGGCTCTAACCGAGACCGAGACCGGTTACCTTGTGCCACGAAACCCAAAATAACCGAACCGGACTGCTACTAACCGATTATATCGGTTAGTAACGGTTAGCGGTCGGTTACATGACCGGTCCTAACCGGTTATTTCTCTGTACTAACATAATTACAAACCTATATTATATTTCTAATACAAGCATTATGCTGCATGCACCAGCGAGGCGTGTGTAGGTGAAACACCGCCTCGCACGATTTTCATAAACAACCTCGCAGGTCGAGTACACCCGACCTGCGAGCGTTTCTCATGGATCGCCATTGTTGTATCAATGTCACATTATCACACATGTGACGACAGGAAAATAGTCACTTAAATTTCAATTCACCGTAAATATGTCAATTCTCCACTAAAAAATATGATTTTTGGATCGTTAGAAAGCGTTTAAACAGGGGAATATTTGTGTGTAACGTTAGGACACAAAGACCGGTTATAACCGGTCCTAACCGGTTTTTGTTTGGTCTTGAATATTTTGGGATGACACCTAACCACTAACCGGACCGCGGTTACGGTTAGGATCGGTTAGGTAATTTTTGCGGTCCTGATCGGTTACGGTTCGGTCCAGTCTCGGTTATTTTCCGGTTAACTAACTTAACTTCCAAACACTAGTCATTGGCGTGGAGAGGGAATTCACAAGATGAATGGGGGATGACAAATTTATTTATGAACTGTAAAATCCTTCCCTGAAAAGAAGCTAAATTATTACAGTAAGTTCACCTGTGTGTAATCATACTGACCATAGGGATCAGGAGCACAAGTGCATCAGTCCGCAAGCAGTCGGAGTAGTCATTGTAGAAAACAGTCTAAGGAAGAAAACCGCCGTTCCAATGATCGACTCCACGTTTCAATATACTGAAAAAGCTGCACTCACACGAATTTTGACGAACAGTGGCATGGCCCACCTGAAGTACTCCCGATAGTGCCTATTTTCTAACACTGGCCTGTCAAAGCATTGCATGAGGCGGCTGAAGTCCCATGCATGCAGGGTGTCGACGTACGTCAAGAAGGCCCCCAGGTATGGTGAAGGCGTCGACGGCAAGATGAAGAAGTAGTTTGGTGATTGTCCTGGGTCAACCCCAAGCGGGGAGACCCAGGGGACGCCCACCCCTACCAAAATGCCGCCTGTTAGAACCGTAGTCACTGGACGAGTTCACTCACCAACATAATGGAGAGGTCTCCTATGATAGTGACTGAGCCCCTCCACAAAAGAGGCGATGATGACAGTCAACCCCGCCTCCAACCCCAACAGCCAGATAGACGATCCAGGCATCGACGGCGAGACGAAGGAGTGGTTTGGCGATTAGGCAGGGAGACCGGGATACACCCACCCCTACTGGAACCGTAGTCACTTCGGTAGAAACCATAAGACAGTGAGACAAACTGGTACATGGTAGCTTTTGCTCCTGCTTTCTCGGCGCTGGCTTTCTCAGCTTCGGCCACTAGTCGTCAGCCGATAGGTCAGTACGACGATGGGCGATGAAGCAGTAGAGGAACGTACACTTGACGACGTGGCCATGCATGCTGTAGATGATGATACCTACGATAACAGGAGCCATAGTTTGCTGCGTCAATTCCGAAGTTGTCAACATCTATGTGGAAGCTTTTCGCCGTGAGTTTGCTGAGTGGCCTGATGATGAGATTTACCAGGGGCTACCGTCATCTGAGATCTCGGAAAGGGAGCAGCACTGCCGCTAATGATGTTGCGATGGGAGTCAGCTTCATTTACTACCAATTGGACAAGTTCACTGACCGATGTATAAACGGCGACGTGTCCTATGATGGTAAGCCGCTCCACAGAAAATGCGACTATGAGAGTCAACCGCGCCTCCAACCCGTAAGTACCACTTTTCGTTACCTCTTTCAAAAGCTCACAACCTCTCCCAGCTTCTCCATGTGAACTGCCGCCTCTCTGTAGCGTATCCGCTCATTGCCCGCACTCCGGCGTCCTTGCGGCGGCATTTACGCATTGGATTTGAGTGTTGAGTCTTCTTGTGCTTGTTGTCATCGTCTTGCTCGTCTTCTCCCGTGTCGTTTCGGTTTGTAGTAGATAGAAAAACGAAATCTAATACCCTTTTTTAGCTGAAAAGTTGTGTAAAACATAATGTGGTACACTGGTACTCACGTTGCGTGAAATTGCCGACACGTCGACAAATGCGTCAGTAGACAGATGATCCAAAAACTTGGGGTGCGCTCGACGACGAATTCCTAAAAGGGAGACAATGGAACTCGGAAGGCGGATTCATAGAGGTCGAGCTCGGAGGTGGTGTGGCGACCTCCCACATGGCGTCAATCAGACAACGACTGCTCACAACCAG
>NW_001890023.1:11221-12456 GCF_000143565.1 Laccaria bicolor S238N-H82 | reverse complement strand
CAGAAAACATAAGAAAATCGGAGGAGGAGGGCAAACAGGTTCATGACGTACGGTTGGCAACTTGGCAATAAAACCCAGAAGATACCGCCGCCTAAACGCTTGACACCGGAAATAGAAGTTAAAACTGGCAGGTGGGAGCGTTTCGAATGCTCAGAATTCGAAGAATCATAGTTGATTCCACCATGGCTACCATATGTGATCTTTGTTACTCGAGTCTTGACGTGGTGGTCGATGTAAGTAGTAGGAGAGCGCACCATCAGCTACAGCTTTGTTACTAAATCTCCTTCAGCTGTGATAAAATGCCTCTTAATGAAAACTAGCTGATACCCGTGCGTTCGCACGGGTCCAATTCATTCCCAATAATACATTTACATCGCGAGACAGGATTATACTTAAAACGGAGAGCATGATGTACATTAGAAAAATGGCTTAAGGATCAAAATCAAGGTTGGGGAGAAGGCGACGACAGGCTGCTTGCATCTGATCCGCATGCCTTCTTCAACGGGTTGGGAGTGGCCTGACTGAAATCTAACTTAAGCCCTTTGCGCTTCAAAGGAGTTGCTGTAGCTTTGAAGTTACGTTAAAATTAGTGAAAATACAGACAGAAAGAAAAGACAGGCATACCGGTGTCTGCAAATTCAACAGGAGTAGCTATAGGCACACCTGTCTTTGCTAAGATATTTATTATTGACCTGCTCAACCTCAACCTCAAAACATTGGATCTTCCCATCATCTTCCCAAAGAACATATGAGATAAACCCCAAAACGGAGACAGTATGTCCAACTTTCAGCTTCGGCATTGTTGGCCATCAAGAAGATGGTTCGATGATGCAACGGAGGGGGAGTGATGATTTCTTGGAGCCAGGTTTCAAGTTCTTGTTATAGCTCTTGTAGGTGTTACGCTTACTAGGTATTCCTCATTGAAGAGCATACAAATTTGGAGTTCAGCGCCAGCATTTTGACTTGCTCATAGCTCAATTTCACACTGGTCATGTTATGGAATGTACGGTTTGTGATTCGTGTATCATAGAATAACGGGGACATGCGTGCAGTAATGAATCGGCTTTGTAGAGTTAAAGGTGCAGAAAAGAATATGGGGGGGTAGGTCTCAGGCTTTAGGCAATGAAATTTGATCCCGGGCGGGGGTGTCCATGTAGTGATGAGGTGGGGAATTGGGGGAGGCATGTGCGAAGCATCTAGTCGGTGTCGTTTGACTCCGAGGGTTTCGACTTCTT
>NW_001890023.1:0-8902 GCF_000143565.1 Laccaria bicolor S238N-H82 | reverse complement strand
CACAGGGAAATATGGACACTTCTCCATCTTTCGACGCCTCTATACCTCCTATTTCCCCCGATGCCATGAACATTGATACCCACGAAGTCCCACCACCTGCTTTGGCTTCTGGACCTGTGATTCCCGAGTCTGTTGCACCTATGGGAATGAGCGACGTCAACATGCACCAGGATACTGGGAATGAAGTCTCACTGGATCTCGAGCGAGAGTTCCGCAAACTTCTGGAGCTTTCAGAGAAGCAGCTGATGAACGATCCCTCAGGCGTCTACAGGGAATACATATCTGTTTTAGATGGATACGAGGCGACTGCAGCTTCTCATCGGTCTGAATTACACCATCTAGAGGGTCTTCTAAATGATTGGGGGATGGGGAAAGGAATTCCCGCAACTTATGATAAACTTTCTGCTGACCGAATGTTAAAGGAGGCCACGCACTCAATGGGCGAAGCTCGTGATAAGTTGGAGCAAGCGGAGAAGCAGTACAAGGAGTTCTTGAACAGTGTTCAGGTGGATTGTCGGTCGTCAGCCCTTAGAGAGGTCTTGCAACTCACTCGAGATCAAATGACGACGAAGGGGGTGGGGGTAGTAGAAGCTGGTAAATGGAAGGGGCTGTTTCACTTGGCAGAGGATGAGTTGAGGGAAGTCGACGAGCAGGCGTTATGTGCATTTCGACTTGGAGTATCGAACGTGGAGCCACCACCGAAGAAGAAGATGAAGGGTACACAGAAGGCGAAGAAGGGGAAGGGTGAGAAGGTTGGTAAGGTGGATGATGGTGATAAGAAACCAACAGAGGCTCTTGCCGTACGAGAACGATGGATTGAAATGTCGCCTGAGGAACAGGCGAAGTTGCAAGGTGTGTTGTTGGCGTATGATCATACACATCTGACAACATAAGTGATCTGTTTGCGTAGATGCTGCCGAGGCTGCAATTGATCGCTATCTCACCAGTGGGACTGCCATCGAACCATCCCTAAAGCGCAAGATCCGTGAGATTGTTGACCTTGCGCCTCGAGCTGGCACCACCAGTCGAGAACTAAGCCTCTACATCCTTGAGCGTACGTATCAAATTTGCCGTCACCACAGGCGCTACCGCACAGAGGATAGCTTCGCCAAGCATGACACAGTTATATCGATCGAGGGGGTTGGATACAGGAAGGATTATACGCGTCGTGCTGCGGAGGGCCATTTGGATTGTGGATGCAGTATTGAACTTGCGCTCTTCGATTTTTTTTGGTTCAAAACATGGTCCATGGGATCGTCACACCCCAACGTGACCATCCACGAGGATCTGAAGTGTGATACCATCCCCCCTCGTTTGCGCAGCTTCTTTGCTGAGGCATACAAGTTCATTGGCATGGTGACACTAGATGACCTCTTCGCCTTGAAATGGGGTACAGAGGGATGCCATAATCGTTTAAGGTTATTACAGATTGCACGGATGACTGAATATTTGCAACTACAAGGTGTTTCCGTTCCAGGATTTCAGGGAGAGCAGGAATATGAGGTGGATGCTGGGGTTGTAGCGTATGCAATTTTTGTCCTCAGTAAATTAAAATTTGTCAATTCAAAAATAGAAGGGTATGGTGGGCACCCACCATCACGCATAAATTTTGA
Source organism: Laccaria bicolor S238N-H82 (assembly GCF_000143565.1). Lineage (NCBI taxonomy): Eukaryota > Fungi > Basidiomycota > Agaricomycetes > Agaricales > Hydnangiaceae > Laccaria > Laccaria bicolor. The sequence continues at coordinate 7,289 of NW_001890023.1, read as the reverse complement.
CCGAACAGTGAATATCCACTGTTAATTTTAGAAATAGAAGGGTATGGTGAGCACACACCGCCACATAAATTTTTACTGGACAGTAAATATCCACCATCAACTTGAGAACTAGAAGTGGATGGTGGGCACCCACCATCATGCACAAAATCTGACCGGACAGTAAATATCCACCATCAACTTCAAAAATAGAAGGGCATGGTGAGCACCCACCGCCACACAAATTTTGACCGGACAGTAGATATCCACTGTCAACTTCAGAAATAGAAGGGATGGTGGGCACCCACCATCATGCACAAATTTTGACTGGACAGTAAATATCCACCATCAACTTCAAAAATAGAAGGGCACAGTGGACACCCACCATCACACACAAATTTTGACTGGACAGTAGATATCCACTGTCAACTTAGAAATAGAAGGGTCTGGTGGGCACCCACCATCAGCACAAATTTTGACTGGACAGTAAATATCCACCATCAACTTCAAAAATAGAAGGGCACAGTGGACACCCACCATCATGCACAAAATCTGACCGGACAGTAAATATCCACCATCAACTTCAAAAATAGAAGGGCACAGTGGACACCCACTGTCACACACAAATTTTGACCGAACAGTAGATATCCACTGTCAACTTCAGAAATAGAAGGGGCATGGTGGGCACCCACCATCACACACAAATTTTGACTGGACAGTAAATATCCACCGTCAACTTCAAAAATAGAAGGGATGGTGGGCACCCACCATCACACATAATTTTGACAGGACAGTAAATATCCACCGTCAACTTTAAAATCAGAAAGAGATGGTGGACACCCACCGTCATGCACAAATTTTGACCGGACAGTAAATATCCACCATCAACCTCAAAAATAGAAGTGCATGGTGGGCTCCCACCGTCACGCACAAATTTTGACCGGACAGTAAATATCCACCATCAACTTCAAAAAATAGAAGGGCATGGTGGGCACCCACTGTCACACACAAAATTTGACTGGTCAGTAAATATCCACTGTCACCTTTAAAAATAGAAGGGCACGGTGGACACCCACCATCACACACAAATTTTGACTGGTCAGTTAATACCCACCGTCAATGTTAGAAATGGAAGGGCATGGTGGGCACGCACAGCCACACACAGATTTTGACTAGTCAGTAAATATCCACCATTCTTTTAAAAATGAGATACAGTGATGGATTTCTTAGAATTTCACTCACAGTAAATATCCACCATATCCACTATATATCTCGTTCTCCGAGCTAATAGTAGATGTCCACCGTATGATTTATAGTCATCACTCATGATAGTCTTGACTGATACCTGCCGGCTGGTATCAAGTTCAACAAAGAACGACGTATCACTTTTTCGAAATACTACATGCAAGCTTTCCGTTATCAACGTATCTCTTGTTAATCTCCTCGTTAGTCCTCAGATGTCAGCGCTTCAGCGTTGACCCTACGTGATCATGCCCAGCACGCCTACTTACCCGTCACTTCCTCGCCCCAATGCGGTGTGCACAGATGACTTCTATCACCCGTTCACGACCTTCCTGTCAACGCGTGATTTTTCGAATATGTATTCCATAAAGCTTTGGGCCCAGCCAGCTACCTCTGCCGTACTTCCTCCTCGTGAAAACCCATGAATTAACATAAGAAGGGTAAGGAGCTCTTTGCTATTTCGCCATCCGTTCTCCCACTCATTATTATGACACCTAGTATCAGGTATTGCAAACCGTGCACTGCGTCTTTACTCAAGATTGGACGATGACGTCTGCGGATCATTCCCGATTTTTGGTGGTCTCTCTCTTACAGAAATCGCGATCTGTATAACCTAGGCATCCAAAGGACGTGGGTGTGCGTTACGAGGAAACGTCCGAGCGCCAGTGGTGAAAAATGATCACCTCCAACGGCGCAACTGCAACGAAACTTGTCCAACCAGCTTCAAACGCCACTCGAAGTTCATCGAGGTGTAGCAGGTGCAGCGGATGTTCACGGACGAGTTCGTCCTATCAAGTGAGTACTACGCCTTTGGCTATTCCTGTATGTTGCCTCAACTGGCAGGTGTCACCGTAAAGCTCTTCCTGCGCAAGCCTGTTGCTTTGTCTAATCCCGAGTTCTCACTGATGCGCTCACATTCCAGCCAAATTTGTATGATGGGCTAGATCTTGACCAAGGTTTCCCTGCCCCGGATTATTTTCCTTTCGTTACCCGAGGTCGGTGGCTGAATGGTGAACAAGCTACACGTTGGTGAAACAGGTTGATGGCTTCTGCGAAGGAAGACTTCATGGAGGCTCGCCGTAGGGAGGTTGCGGTGTGGTCGCCTGAGTACTATACCCAGGCCGAGCAGCCATTGCAATTGCCAATTCTTCTGAAACTCCAGGTTTAGAGGTATGCATGTGTCATTAATACAAGATGCACAAACCCTTTTACTCAAAGAAGTTCCGTGTAGCAGCGAGTCGAAGCGGTTGCGCCTTGCGACGCAGTTTCAGTCGTTCCGGTCTTAGGGCTAGCCATCTCGATTGCGAAAGGGAGTTGGCTGAGCATAGAGTGTAAATGGCTCAAACTCCGCGCGCTCCCATAGTATTGAGTGAAATTTTTGGGGGTGAAGCGGGACATGCTCTCCATTCATAAAATACGTGCTTTATACTAGGCGCTCTAGAGAAGCGCTGGAAGGCGCTTCGCTCGAGTGGGCTCACATGACGACATGTCGGACATAAGTATGACCGGTTGACCATTGACAGGATCATGAGGCGATGCATCTCGGCGCCTCTCATCTTTCTTATCAACCACCATCACCATGAACTTCGCGTACACCAGTAGTAGCAGCAACAGCGTCGGCAATATAGTTGGATTGGATCCGACAGCGGGCGACATTCTGCGAGCCGTCGGCGGAGGTACTGGCGGTCTCCAGGCGCTCGAGATTGTAGCTAAGTCTGAGGATGGTTTTTCGCCGAGCCTGAAGGCAGTTGTCGCCGACACTTTGGCTATCATCAGCATGACTAAGGTCTGTACTGCTGCTTAAGCTAATCTGCTACGTCTATTGAATGGTGAGAAATAGGAATTCAAATCCAATAAGAAAGCCTGGGCTGAGTTTTTGGAGAATCTCATCAGGCAGGTTGAGCGGGGGTTCAGTATAGCTGTCATTATGGGGAGGATCAGGTTCCGCGTCCTTGGCAATCAAGTCTTGAGCATCTCAAAGAGTGTGTGGTTTTGACATATATATCCGTTGCTGATACTGATTGAACGTGGGGGACTCACTAGAGTTTTGAGCTATTTGAAAGAAAGGGTTGCAGATGTTCAACCCACCCAAGGGAGGAGATTTCCCAGTTTCACAGAGGATATGGCATACATAGAGGAGCTCAAGGGCAACTTGAATCTTTCAATGTATGTGAATTTTTTCTGTCATTCAACTAACTTATTGTCACCAAGTTTCAGGCATGTCAAGAAAATCTACATAAAAGTAGTATGTCAACTACTTATCTTCTTTTTTATTCTACTGTAATTGATTTAGCTCTCACAGGGATTGAAACTAAGGAGATTTGTCTACAGGCTGAGGCTACAGTAGCCAGTGAGCTGATTATCCTTCTAATCTTCTCCTTTTTGATTATTCTACATGTACCCTTTTTCCAGTGCATCAAGTAAGTGTTTTGGCAGGAGCACAGGATATTCAGATGGACAATGCTGTGATTATTGCCACAAATATGGTGAGTGAAGATGTTAATATGAAGGTTCATGCTAATGTGCATATGCAGGTCAACTACAATAATAATGGGGAACTTCCATGCAAAATCAATGAGAGGATGGAAGAATCAAAGGTAAGTTGTGTCAATTAATTTTTTCATAACTGATAGCAAATGAATAACTAGAATAATAAATGGTTGAAGGAATTGAAGGCTCCTTCACATAAACAAAGGGAGACATGCATGCCTGGAACTTGTGTGAATGTGCTCAAAGACATCCAAGTGTGGCTTCATGATCTTAACATGCCAAATATTCTCTGGCTATCTGGAAGTCCTGGTTCTGGAAAGACAACAATTGCTTCAACTGTTGTTGCTGACTTTGAATCTTTCTCTGGGCAATTCTTCTTTCACCGTGATCAGGCTGAGTTTTGTGATCCAGACAATCTGTGGAGGCACCTTGCTTTGGATCTTGCACTAGGAAACCATGCTCTAGGGAAATCTATAGCTAAGGCATTAGAGACACAGAAAGCTAACATCAGAGGTCTCAATATTTCCAAACAGTTTGAGCATCTGATTGTCAAACCAGTCCAGGAGGTCTTTCAGAATACTGAAACACCTCTATTGTTGTTATTGATGCTCTTGATGAATGTGACCAATATCAGAAACTTTTACCATCATTGAAATCTTGGTCCTGGCAGCTTCCCAAATTTCTCAAACTGTTCATCACAAGTCGTCACTATCTTGATATTCAGAATTCACTGAATTCTATTAGTTACCCTATCTATCTTCATACTGGAGATAAAGTTTCTGATCACACTTCTGATGACCTTGAGCTTTACTTTACTACAAGATTCTCTGACATGACTGGATTGCAAACATCACTGCATCTGAATTGGCCTGGTCCAGATAAAATTTCTTTTCTTGTAAGAAAGGCTGCAGGCCTCTATATTTGGGCTAAATCTGCAATGGACTTTATTTTGCACCGAGGTGGTGACACGAAAGCAAGGTTGCATGTCATTTGCTCTGACTCTGGGGAAGGTGTTGATGCTATTGACACCTTGTACCAGCACATTGTTTTTGTTGCTTTTCAGGGGTTAAGAGAAGCAGAAAAAAATTCTTTATCATCAGTTTTAGGAGCAATTGTTATTGCAAAGAACCCACTTCGTGCAAGTGATTTTGAACAGCTTTTAGGAGTTCAAGATACAATGTCAATAGTGAGCCAACTGAGCCCAGTGCTGTTAATCAGTAATACTGGCCATGTGCATATCTGTCATCAGTCATTTACAGATTTTCTGTGGTGACCGAGAGCGCTCTAAGGCTTTTTGGGTGGATTCTCAGCAGCATAGTCTCTGTTTTGCTGGATCTTGTATGAAATATATGAGTGCAAAGCTCAAATTCAATTTTTTTGATCTGGAAACATCACATATTCTAAATAAAGATATTCCAAATCTGATGGATCATATTAAGAATGTGAAATCTACTGCTCTAGATCATGCAAGCCACTTCTGGGCAATCTATCTGCAAAAGTATGCTGATGAGGCATTACAAGAGGAGATAATGGTTCACATGGAGGATTTTTTGATGAACCATCTTTTACACTGGCTAGAAATTATGAGCCTGATGGGGGCTGTAAATCATGCTGCCCACTTACTGCTGTTGACTGAAAATTGGTGCAGTGTAAGTGACTTATGAAAATATACTATTATGATACTGATATGAACAAATCAAATGTAGGTATTGAAGCCTAGTATGTCAGAGTTTGCAAGTGATGCAAAACAATTTATAATGACATTCTTTGAGCCAATATCTGAATCAGCACCACACATTTACATCTCAGCACTGCCTTTTGCACCACAAAAATCTCAGATATCTCTGCATTTCATGAAATATTTTGCAAAGACTTTGAAAAATGAGAAGGGTCACATGAAATACAGGTCAGAGAGTTGTGTTCTGAGAATAAAGGGTGGTGATGGTTCACTTGCATATTCACCTGATGGCAGGCACATTGTCTCTGGATCTTATGAAGGAGATGCTCAAGTCTGGGATGCTCTCACTGGCCATAGTGTCATGGATCTTAAAAGCTATGATGGCCATTCTGCCAGTTCAGTTGCATATTCTCCTGATGGGAAGTACATTGTCTCTGGATCTCGTGACAAGACACTCAAAGTGTGGGATGCTCTGACAGGCCAGTGTATCATGGATCCTCTCAGTGGCCATGATGATTGGGTTTGGTCAGTTGCATTTTCTCCAGATGGTAGGCACATTGTGTCTGGATCCTTTGATAAGACAATCAGAGTGTGGGATGCTCTCACAGGCCAAAGTGTCATGGATCCCCTAAAAGGCCATGATAAAATAGTTAATTCAGTTGCATATTCTCCAAGTGGCAGGCATATTGTTTCAGGGTCCAATGATCACACAGTGAGAATCTGGGATGCTAGAACAGGTCAGTGTGTGATGGATCCACTCATTGGCCATAGTGATATAGTTCAATGTGTTGCATATTCTCCTGATGGAATGAATATTGTTTCTGGATCTAATGATAAGACAATTAGAGTCTGGGATGCCCTATCTGGTCAGAGTGTAATGGTTCTTTTTAAAGGCTCTGATCCCATCAAAACAGTAGCTTTTTCTCCTGATGGCAAGCACATCGTTTGTGCAGCTAAATACTGCATAATTAGATTCTGGAATGCTCTGACAAGTCAGTGCATGTCAAGTCCTCTTGAAGATGATGAGGGCTCAGTTTCTTCTGCAGCTTTTTCACCTGATGGCAAACATATTATTTCTAAATGTGGGAATATGATCAAAGTTTGGGATGCTCTGACAAGTCACACTGAGATAGATCATGTAAGAGGCCATGACAATGGAATAAGATCAGTTGCATTTTCTCCTAATGGCATACACATTGTCTCTGGGTCAAATGATGAAACACTCAGAGTTTGGGATGCTCTGACTGGTTACATCAGTTGCATTTTCTCCTGATGGCAGATACATTGCCTCTGGATCACATGATTGCACTGTCAGAGTCTGGGATGCTTTAACAGGTCAGAGTGCCATGGATCCTCTCAAAGGCCATGATAAAGGAGTTATTTCTGTTGCATTTTCTCCTGATGGTAAATACATTGCCTCTGGATCATGGGACAAGACAGTCAGAGTCTGGAATGCATTGACAGGGCAGAGTGTGGTGGATCCTTTCATAGGACACACTCATTGGATTCATTCAGTTTCATTTTCTCCAGATGGCAGATTCATCATCTCTGGGTCTGAAGACAGAACAATCAGAGCATGGAATGCCCTGACAGGTCAAAGTATAATGAATCCCCTTATAGGTCATCAGGGTGGCATTAACTCTGTTGCCTTTTCTCCTGATAGAAGGTACATTGTGTCTGGATCTAATGATAGGACTGTCAGAGTGTGGGAATTTAATGCAGGACAGAGTATCATGGATCCTCTTAAAGGCCATGGGGATGCAGTTGATTCAGTTGCATTCTCTCCCGATGGGAGGTACATTGTTTCTGGTTCTCGTGACAAAACAATTAGACTCTGGAATGCTGTAACAGGTCAGAGTTTGGGAGATCCATTGAAGGCCATCACAAAGGTGTTCAATCAGTT
>NW_001890024.1:16264-19037 GCF_000143565.1 Laccaria bicolor S238N-H82 | reverse complement strand
TCGAGCGCCAAAAGACGTTGTGACAGGGTCACGGGTGAGTCAACCGCCGGGGGGAGAAGGGCACTTGCGTCAATATCTTGTTTTCGGACCACAAATGCCGAATACTCTCGCATAGTAGGGGTAGACAACTCCATGACACTGACTTGCGCTTGTTGGTCTCGGAGTTTCTGCAGGAGGTCGGCTTGGCCATGAGCAAGTCTTCTGATCTCCTGCTGCATCGTCTGCATGTCGAAGTTCGGTGGGGGGCTCAAGGACCTAAAGTCAATCTTCTTCTGATAGAGCGCCGTGTCAACTAAGTTTTCAAGTTGAGAATCATGGGAAATGAGAAAACAACTTGAAACTTACGATGAACCTCCTTGGGATCTGGTGGGCTGACCTGCCGAGAACGGGATACCGAACGCGAACCTTCTGGCCGGGACGTGCGCTCAACAGGTGGGGGTGTAAAGCTTTGTTGCATATAATTGACAGCCAAGCCCAATTCTATAAACGAAGTCAGCAAAGAATAACGAGTTTCATGAATTTTTTACCCGGCCGCATTGCTAACTCGGGCACGATCCACTCCATCTCACTGGCTGGCAGCCCAATCTCCCAGCCCTTTCCTTTGTCAGTGTTGGTACCGACCTCGGTCTCAGTGCTCTTGAAAATCGCCGATGTGTGTGGTGTGGGTGGCTCAATGATTATGGTGGGAGTCACCTGGCCCACGTCTTTGTCGGCTTTTGGAATGGCACCGACCTCGGTTTCCTCATGTTTGACTTCGGCCATCTCTATGTCGATACCACCCTCGGACTTCCCCTTTCCCATTGTCAGACCAACCTCCATGTCCACGTCAATTGCATGCTCCACATCATGCCCGACTGCGGCCATTTCGACATCCTGCTTGCCCTTCTCTTTGACATCCGGCTTCACCTTCTTCACCTGCGGCTTCTTTGACCTCGCTTTCTTCCTCACGATCTTCACTTGGGCATCTCCCCCAGAGACTGTGGCCGTTTCAAGATCCTGCAACCCCTTTTGGATCTCGTCTTCGACCTCACTGTCGGTGTCCTTTTTCTTGGTTACTGCATATGTGCAGGTCGTCTTACCCGTACCGCAGGTGAAGCAGGATCCTTGTTGTGGGGGGGAACGGATAGCGCATGGAACAATGTCTCAATCTTGGCGTTTGCTGCAGGCCTCACAGGGGATATCCGCAAGCTGATAATTGCCTTTCGCAATCGCAGCATTCTGATTTGCAAGACGTTCGGCAGTTTTGGCTTGCCTTAAAGCGGCCATGGCGGTCTTGGGAGGACCGGCGTCGGGGTCTAACTTGGGCCTTCGGATGAGACTGAGGCCGGCACTGGGTGTCATGCGGGAGAAATGGGGCTGGGACTTGGGTTTAACCGCCTTTGCTTCCCCACCAACCGGTCGAAGTGACTCCGACTTCGGCTTCAATGTTTCCTCATCACTGCTGCTGTTGATGAACTCCGCACTCACGACTCTGGTCTTCTTTGGCCTGGCTTCGATCGAGTCCCCTTTTCTTTTTTTGCTTTGGACTGGGGCAGCGGTGTCGTTAGGAGTCACCTCTGATTGTGGCTGGGCGCTGGACCCGGCCTCGGGTTTCCTTCGCCCAGACTTCGTCTTACTCTTGGACTTCATTTCAGCCGCTGGCACAGGATCGGTTGATTTTGCCCGACGCGTTGGTTTTGTTGGGGCCGGGAGTGATGATGAAGCTGTCGGTACCGGCAATGGGGGAGTTGGGACTGTGACTGGGAGCAATGAATCGGTCGAAGATGGAGGTAAAGGGGGAGAGGGACCGGCATAACCTTCCATAAAGAAGGTAGGGGTGGTGGGTTGTGGGATCGAGAACATTTTGGTCCAATCAACTGATGGTCCCGCTCGGGCCATTTCCGTGTACACCAAAATCCAAGGGTGGTTGAGCCACTGGGCCGCGTTATACCACATATTCTTGTCGATGAGCAAACATACAAATCGTTCCTGTAGGAGAAAGAGATCCAATTTCAGTCAACAAATCAATGTTAGTCACTCACAGCTTTCCCGTATGCATCCTCTTCCACCGTCCGTTGGTGGGCCAGAAGACCTTCCCTGTGATGGTTGTAAAAGTTCAAAAGCGTGGAGGTGGCCACCCTAACATCCTCCAAGAACCCGGGAGTGAGGGTATGGGCCTGTTGAGCGGCTTGAGCAAGTTCAGCAGTGGACATGGTAAGTGGGAATGGGACGATCAAGGGTGGTGAATGTGCGCGTCGGAATGGGACAATGGTGAATGTGAAATTACGAAGTTGTAAACGCGGTCACGTGGTGGCGTTACTTCAACCGAGATCCGTACAATGTTCAACCGAGATCTGCAGAATGTTCCATGGCCGATCTGCAGTGGCTTGCTTTCCCACCGTTGAAAAACAATGTGTCTTCATCACCAACCACACAGTGCAATCCCAGGAAAAGCTATCTACTCTCTGACTGATATGTCTTTAACAAATCCAGGTATTGTCCCTACTCCACACCAAGGATTGTCTACTTAATGTAGATAAACAGAAGCTGTGATGAAAGACCAAGAAATGAAGGATGGTAAGTTTTATGTACTCTTGTCGGCTGAGCAGTTCTAACCATATCTTAGGAACGGCTGAGGCTCTACCCCCTCTTCAACCAAGTGAGTTCCAGTCGGTGACAGAAAACTAGCCAAACCTAAATTCTGGGTGGCCGATAGGACAGAGCCAAGAATCCGAACTAGTGATGGAAGTGGACGTCCCATCCTCGGCTCCTCACAGATCCATTTTCGATTTCA
>NW_001890024.1:13166-13970 GCF_000143565.1 Laccaria bicolor S238N-H82 | reverse complement strand
TCACTCTAGAGGATCCCCTTTCACCCTTGTCTTTCATGATAGGAAAACATGATGAACTACGAAGTGACACTGCTGAAACCGGACACAGACTAACATCATTGAACATGCTATGTATTTCGCACCCGGGCATGAATGACTAACATCATTAAACATGATAGGTTTAACTGACGAATGAAACTTTCTTGGACCGGGTGGAACGAACACTTTCTTCAGCAATCTTTTTCGACCGTTCTCGGGTTACTATACCGAGTTCCCCTGTAGAAACCTTGCCTTTCATGATAGGACGAGGTTTTGGTTTTGGCTTGGTGGGGACATCAATAGATGGTTGCTGACTGGGACCGGCCTCTGACTCCTTTTGTTTTGAAGGGACTGGTCGTTTTGCGTTGACACCACTTGACTTAGTGAAATCAAAGCTATTCGAAGCTTTGGTTGTGTCCGACCTCAGATTGGTTGCTTGAGCTGGTTTGACAGTGGCTTGGATAACAGCTGAGGCAGCTCGGCATTTGACTTTGCCTGGTCGGGCACTCCTCGGGCCAAGTTTGTAACCCTTCTCTAACCGAGGAAACTTGCAGGGTGTATCCTCCTCATCAGTGAATTTTCTCTTCTTCGCTCGATCGGCCGACTCCACCCCACAGCCCAGGTCAGCTTCCCAAAATGTATCATCAGCCAAGACCTCAGTGTCCGATGGTACTTCATGGGAGAGAGCCCGGGTGTCGTTGTACCGAGGCTGAAGCTCGGGGCTGGTATCTACAGTGATCGTAGCATCGTCTGAGCCCAAATCTGATCCCGAGTCTCTATCCTCTT
>NW_001890024.1:6929-11659 GCF_000143565.1 Laccaria bicolor S238N-H82 | reverse complement strand
GNTTTCGATGGATCGGGTAGAATAGGTTCCAGGTATAGGTTCTTCTCCAAAGTCATAGCACCCCGGGATTGGTGTCCTCCTTTGGCCGAAGCAAGATCCTCCAACCCATAGTATTCTTCATTGTGTGCTCTCCAAGAAGATACCGATATTCCTTCCTCATGGAAAGTCCGGCTATGGTTATCAATAAAGTCTTTCCCATTGCCGAGTTCTTGATTGAAGTCGTACGTCGAGACGTCCAAATTACCATCGGGCTTCAGATAACATCCTAAGATAAAGACCCGGACACCCATTGTGTCATAAAGTTCCTTGGAAAATGCATGCATCCGAGCCATGCAGTTCTTTACAGCCAGTCTACCAAAGGTCCAGATAAGCCAACGTTAGAATAATGAAAATTAACTTACTTGGACTTGAGTTCCGGGTCAACTCCCTTCTTGTTGTACTCCTCGGCCGTCCTCTGCAGTACGTCTTTCTCCCTTTTCTTCAGTTTTCCCATCATTTGAGTCACGACCCGCTCCCGAAAATCAAAATGAGTGGGATCTCCCCCTTTAGGCCTCTTTTGTCCCTCTTCAATGGCTTCGGCACAAAGCCTTTTCGCTTCGGTATCGATGGCGTCCTTGTTCTCATGCTGGAACACACGCCGGGCGTGCCACGACTTTCCCATCCTTGGCATTTTCTGACTTCTCTTACGACTGTACTGGGCAAACCACTCTTTAATATCCTACAAGTCCGTCAGGAATCAATTAGAGGGCCTCTGGAAAAAGTACTTACTTTTTTAACAGCTGATCTTTCTTCCTTCTTGAATGATTTTCCATTGGGGAGTATGTTGAGCATGTCTTGCAAAACTCAAGAAAATATCTCAGCACGAGCAGTGTCGTTGGCGTCTCTGTACTCCTCCCGATGTTTTTCCAATAGAGCACTTTCTTCATTGGTCCAATGCCTCCCGGACCCATGGTGCTTGGTTTGACTGGAAAGTGGGGCAGATGGTTCAGGGGATTGAGAATGAGTACTCATAATGATATAATTAATGGTATTTGGGAGCAAAGAGGTAGATGGAAAATGGTAGTCGGGAGCAGAGAGGGAGAACAACTCATGCCAAATACAATGAACAAACAATCACCCCTGATTCGGGAAAGGGAATTACTTTATATATCATCTATCAAAAATATACATAACTGATCGGCACGGAAGATCGAACACGAAACGGAAAAGAACAGACCTTAATAACCTTAAATAGCTTAAATAGCGGAACAGTTATGATCGCATCACAGGACAAAACCTTAATTAGCTTCCTCTGTAATTATGTCTGTCTGTAATTATCGTCGGTCCATCTAAGTAACTAAACTGGTAACGCAGTTATGGTGGTATATATTGAAGCTACCTTTATACCAATGTATGATGAGGCTGTCAGCGACATACAGATCTTGATATTTTGCAGTCATATTGAAGGTGATAAAAATTAAAAGTTCACAAGAAGCCACCGTTAAAGAGTATGCGAAGTGTATGAAATATGAGATTGTGTTTCTAATTGACTATTATCCAGTCCTGCTGGCTGGCTTTTATGGCTTGGGTGTGTGCTCATCCCAGTCTTACTGCCAACTTTTTATTTTACGTAGCTGGAAATGCAAATCTGTTATGAATGTTTGCGTTTGCTATTCGACGGCCACATTTTCCTCTTTCCCGCTACGCCCACATTTTCCTCGTTCCCACTACACATCATCATTATATCCTTTGGCCATTTCAACAGTAGACAAACATGGGAAGAAAAGCACACAGCAACATCGCTAATCCTCACTTCAACAGGCTTGTTATCAAAAATGGAAGGAGGTCTTTTCCCTCCTCCACTATTCCCTCTCTGCCATTTTCCCCCGTGAAAAAACGTAACTGCAGCCATCTGGAAAGAGACATTGAAAGGGAACACCAAGATTTGCCATACGTTGAATATGCTCCTCCTCTCGAGGATCATCAACCTTACAGAAATGTGAAATTCCTCTTCCAATATATTCATATACTGAACGCTAATACACTATCAGTCATCCAATGATTACATGAGGGTTTGGAAAGAGACTAAGCGTAATCTATACCTCCACGAATTTTTGGATAGGAAAGCGTCAAAGCGGGTTTGTATCTCTTGCAAGAAGGAGGCAAATTGGCGATGTCTCGATTGCTTTGCTGGCACGGCATATTGTGCAGAATGTTGCCGAACATCCCACTGCAGGGACCCTTTCCACCGGATTGAACATTGGACTGGCACCTTTTATGAGCCGAGCTGGCTGTGGAAAGTGGGTTTGGTTATTCGACTTGGTCACAAAGGTGATCGGTGCCCGAATGGAAGCAGCAACTTGAGTGCTGACCTTGACATTGACGAAGAGGAATGGTTTGACATGGAAGACCTTACCAGCACTTCGGCCGATCCAAAACCAACGGACCGTATTTACAATGGTGGCCGGGTCATGACCGTAGTCCATACTTCCGGTGTGCATCACCTACCTATCGTCTTCTGTGGATGTTCTGGTGCAGCAGCCGAGGACATACAGTTGTTCCAGGTTGGGTTGTACCCATCCACCTACAAGTCTTGCCAGACCGTATTTACCTTCCAACTCCTCGATGACTACCTGCTGGAAAACCTGGAATGTAAAACATCGGCCACCCACTACTACTCCAAATTGAGAAGGATCACCAACTTTGCATTTCCTAATTCCATTCCGGTATGTTGTTCAAGTACCGAGGTATACTCCCATCTCAAAACGTTTGACAGAACCGGTATCACGAGTTAATAAGGGTTGGTAGACAATACCGTAATCTTACCGAACTGGCTACTTTTGGATTTGGACACAAAGGTAAGGCTCCGACGCCGGGGGAGATGGGTTTTTTTTGCCCTACCTGCCCACAACCGGGAGTCAACCTTCCTGATGACTGGAACAAAAACCCCAATGATCCTACTAACTGGAAGTATACCAGAGGATTTGTAGCCGATGGCAATTTCACAGCAGCCCACCAAAAACAGGCACAGCCCAAAGACGATGTTTGGCTTAAAAATGGGGATAGTTTCATGACGCAAAGAGGACCTTATTTGAGCCACCTTTGGGACGCGATTGAAGATAATGATGTAAGTTTTTATCCTTCGAGCGACTCGGCCGGTGTCTGAATCTTTCAGCCGAGGACATGTCATGAGCTGTACTTTACCCTCCCCGGCTTAATCCATATGGAATCCATGGAAGGGGGGGTGGATTCCAGAAATTCCAGATGGATTCCATGGAATGGCTGATGGATTCCATACTTTGGGGGATGGATTCCATGGAATAGCTGATGGATTCCATACTTTGGGGGGATGGATTCCATACTTTGGGGGATGGATTCCATGGAACAGCTGATGGATTCCATGGAATAGCTGATGGATTCCATACTTTGGGGGGATGGAATCCATACTTTCTGGGATGGAATCCATACTTCTTTCAGATGGAATCCATTCTTTTTTAAGATGGAATGCTGGAAAACTATCCCCTGAAGGGGATAGAAAACACTAGGGATCGCTTAGGAACACTCACAGAAATTAACCGGGTGTATATTTCTGAGAGTAAACGAGAGGGGAATGTGTGGTATGGAAAAGGGAAGAAGGGGTGATGATGGTTCTGAAGAAGAAGCAAAAGCGTATGAGAAGGGAACTATCAAGCCGTCGATAAACAATCGCAAATATTTGTAATCCCAGGATTACACTCTCCCCCGTTCTGAAAAAGAAAAAGGGAGAAGGAAAAAAATGTTAGTAGTAGAAACGTAAGTAAAATCCGAGCGCGGGTGCGTCAAAACCCAGAGGGAAAAAGCTACCGCTGGCAAGGTCGAAAGTGAAAACTACCTATGATAAAGGTGATCCCACCCGCGATTCCAGCCAGACGTCCAGCGCTTCGCAGTTCTGTAGTTCGGAGCCAGGTAACCATTTGTCTTCCTCGGTACCGTAGCCCTTCCAACGAACGAGATATTGGTAACCCCGTCCTCGTCGGTGTGCGTCCAATATTCTTTCGATTTCGTATTCCTCGTCGCCGTCCTCTGTCAGAATGGGTGGAGGTTCTTCCAAATGTCGAGAAGGGAATAGGTTTGTATCGGATTCTGTGTATGGGAGGATTTCGGATGTGTGGAAGACGGGGAATATGTTGGGAGAGTTGGGCAAGTTGAGGGTGACAGTGGAGTGTTCTTCATCAACATCGGTAATTGTGTACGGTCCGTCATAACGGGGCATGAACTTTGCCACGCGTTTTTCGCCTTTCGCCTTATAGTCGTTGCGACGATGTGACGTTGAGAGACGTACGCGATTACCTATTTCGAAAGGGAATTTAAGTGAGCGACTTTTATTAGATTGAACGGATTGAGAAATCTTAGCGTGTAATAAATTATCTTGCGCTTCAAAAACGTCCGTTTCTAGTTGTCGAATGATGTGCCATGCATCGACATCTGTTACAGTCGCATTGGATTTCGCGGGAACTAGTGGCGGAATAACACGTGGGCTTCTCCCCATACGGAGTTGGAAAGGTGTGAAGCCCGTAGATTTGTTAATCGTGTTCATCATGTCGAAACGGATGCGGGGAAGAGCGCGTGCCCAGCCTAGTTGATTTCTTTCAACGTGAAAACGTAGGGATTGGCTTACCATTTTATTGGTGCGTTCACTTGCTCCATCTGTTTCGGGGTGGTACGCCATGGACATCTTCAATTTTACGCCAGTTAGTTGGTGCAATGCTTAC
>NW_001890024.1:0-1762 GCF_000143565.1 Laccaria bicolor S238N-H82 | reverse complement strand
ATTGTGCTCGAGAAACGGGAGTCCAAGTATTACAGGAGCGCAAAGGCCTGGCGCAATGATGGCCTTGACTTTGCGCAAGGTCCATTGACAGTCTAAGGAAGTGAAGGAAATTTTGACGTATTCTGACAGTTCGCATCTAATTTTTGCGTCATCGTTCCTCAAGGCGACATCTACGATTTCTGGTTCACGGAGGCGATATTTCTTTAATCCGAGTTCAGCAACAAGTTCCGGGCGTATGAGGACGAGGTGTGCTCCGTTATCTATAAGGGCTTTGACTTTCACTGGAAAATCGTTGATCAGCCCGTGAATTTGACAGTTCCAGAATAAGTGCTTAACGCGCAGCGGAGCACTCACATCACGACAGGAGACGTCAGCATTCTCTTCAGAATCCGAATTGTACGTTCCCGGTGATTTAGGAAGGACGGCGGCAGCAGCGGAAACTTCTTCGTCACTCGAGTCGACGGCGGCAATGGTGGCAGAGACTGCTTTCGTCGATTTGGATGAAGTTGCTTTCGATTTCTTTGCAGCTAATGCATCCCCCACAGTCAGAGTTTTGTAACCCTTTGCTGTGGGGAAACCCAAATCGCAATTGTCTCATTGAGGAGAGCTCGCTCACCCTCAGTGAGGGGGGCCAGACGGTTGTTACTAGTAGTCGACGTAGAAGAGGAAGAGGCAGTGTTGGCACGACGGGAGGGCCCACGAAGCGAGTTGGCATCTGTAGCTTGACGTTTCGCCTGGCGCTGGAGCGCACCTTCGATAAGATCGAGTTGGCGTTTGTTCTCGGTAGTACGAGATTCGTCGAGGACACGTACAGCGGCGACCCAAGATTTGAAGGTCTTGTCGTTACGAGCGTCGCTGTGTTTGACCTTTTCCTTGAGCTCGTCGTCTAGGTGTGCTTCAAGGTGGTTCCGGAGAGCGGCATCGTCAAGGGCAGAGGGGGTGTTGCGAAGGAGACAGTTTAAGCTAAGAAGTTGCTGTGACCAATTCCAGAATGATTTACGTGAATTTGCGAGTGTAGACGTAAGGATTTCGTTCCGGATCTGGTCTTCCCAGTCATTCTGAAGATAGTTGAGACGAAGTTCTTTGATAAATTCGGCAAACGGAAGGGCGGAAATGCGTGCACGGTCGGCTGTGATCCAATCACGAATACGAATGTCCTTGATGCCAGGAAGGATGAGCGCGACCTGTTTCTCGGAAGGGACAGATTTGGCCACGAAGAAATCCTGGGCAGCATTTTCGAAGTCCATAGCTACTGCTGGAGTCAAATCTCCAGCGGTGAGGACAGGCGCTTTGCCGCTCGTGGGCTCGACAGTTGCAAGAGTGGACATTGAATTCGTAGGAGGATGTATGTGGTGGCTGTCGTCTGAGGAGTCCGATGAAAGTACAAAGGACAAAGGAGGGCTCGAGAGAGGGCTCGAGTGAGGATTCGTGTTTACAGAAAGTCGACGGTTGTTACGTGGATGCGAAGTAACTGTGAGTCCTTCAAGAATTGGTAGTTGTTGCGTTAAGGCAGAGGCGCGTGTAAAACGAGGGTTTTCCAGCGTTGGTACGCGGGCGGTCGGTGGCGTGGATACGCGGACAGTTGGCAAGGGCGATTTGGAATATATGCGCGTGTATGCGCCGGTAACGGTGAGGTGGTTGGAGAGGGCGTATAGGTGTCTTCGCCTTAACGTTCTTGACGTTCCAGGTTTATAAAGTTCTATGTTGCGTCGTCAATTTACATAATCTGAGCTACTCTGATATTCCAGCTGCTTTCAACTTA
>NW_001890025.1:44755-46422 GCF_000143565.1 Laccaria bicolor S238N-H82 | reverse complement strand
TGTGTTGTTAGGAAGTTTGATCCTTTTGGTTTAACCATTTCTGACTTGGGCCATCATTACATCTGACAGAAGGAAAAGGCAGTAAGGAAATCAATTTGGTCCTAATCTTTTAAATTCTCAATTTGGGTACTTGTCTTTGGCAGATTCAAGCGCTTTTGAGGAAACAGAAAAGAGGTAGGTTTTATAGACTTGCTAATGATGTTCATGCTGAGTGTAACTATAGATTCAATGGATGTAGAGGTACTGGAATTTGAGGATCTGAAAGGCCACTTATGGGAATTGTCAGAAAGGTTGATGAGTAGATGGTTGCTTGTGAGGTGAGTGGAGATTGATCATCAAAGTTGATGAGTAAATGACACTTTGATGATCATTTGGGGTGTGTGTGTGGGTTTTTGTGGGTATGGGTACAGGTAATGCTATGCAAGGAAACATGCAAGGAAGGGAATGAAGTGGGCGTGGGTCCAAGGTCTACCCATGATGAATATGCATATTCTTGATGAATACATGTATACATGACATGGATATGTGTATACATCACATATATGTGGATACATGAATATATGAATACAAGAATATGTGGATACATGAATACATGAATACAAGAATACACATATATGTGGATACATGGATACATGAATACATGAATACAAGAATACACATATATGTGGATACATGAATACACATGTATACAGGGATTCCACATATATGATAATGAGCTCAAGTGGAGAATCCTGAATTTAAACAAGATCTGCTTCCACAAAAAAAATTGATTATGCTTGTGTAGATTTGTACTGTTTAGAAAGCTGGCTGAATATATTTTCAAACCCTGTCCATCAAACATCTAGAGGATAATCTAGGTTTCTAAACTCTATGGGAGTACTTTAGCTGCCTATCACACTCTTTGTACATGACTTACATGAATTAATATGGATGTAGAGTTATGAGATGTCATTCAAGGTATATTGAGAATAATATTTCAACTTTGAATTGGACAGGGGAGTGGTTATTTTGTGAGGCAGGTAGCCTCGTTTACTTGATGATGCAGCATCTCTGTTCAGCTTCATGACTGGAGCTGGCAGTTATTGTGGAGCCAGTGGTAATTGCAGTATATATACATGGATACATGAATACAAGGATACATGAATACAAGGATACATGTATATGTGGATACCTAAATACAAGGATACACATATGTGGCACAGAACCATGACATACACTATGGATACATGAATTCAAGGATACATGAATGCATGAATACATGAATACAAGAATACTTGTCTACATGGATACAAGGATACAAGAATATGTGTATACATTGATACATAAATACAAGAATATGTGTATATGTGGATACCTGAATACAAGGATACAAGAATATATGTATACGTGGATACATATGTAGATACCTAAATACAAGGATACACATATATGTGAATACCTGAATACAAGGATACAAGAATATGTGTATACATAGATACCTGAATACAAGAATACAAGAATATGTGTATATGTGAATACATGAATAGTATATATGGATACGTATACATGAATACAATTATACAATTTATACTCAATACTCTGTCTAGTATGATGATATCTTCTATCATAAAAAACATTTCGATACTCTCTCATTGTTCAAACAAGCAAGGTATTATTATCATACTTCA
>NW_001890025.1:11181-18599 GCF_000143565.1 Laccaria bicolor S238N-H82 | reverse complement strand
CACATTCCCATCTCCCTGTTGAATGTTGAGCTTTGGTTGCCATCAGGTAGTCGTCGTAACGTTGAGGAATAGAGTTCGAGTTCGTCGTTGTACGCTTTGACGACGTCGTGGATGGAAGGTGTCGAGGTAAACAGCAAATAGCCTTATCAAGCAAGTATTACTTAGATCCGAAAAGGCTGCTATATTAAGAAGTTTCTTCACCTCGTGGCATCAACATATCTTCCACATATTTGCTGCACATATATGGTTGCCTTTTGTAGAAATATCTTCTCTGAATATCTTCGACGTTTGTCCACCCCCAAAATTCTTAATAATTCCGATGGAAAAAAAGTTATAAAATGAAATAAAAGATTTTAAATATCTTTCAAGTAATTTCGGCAGTTAAAAGGTAGCATTATTATTAATATCTACCCCATTTTTTCACGATAATCCCAGTGGATGTATAAGCCAGGGCCCGCAGTGACAAAAAAAAACACAGCACTTGGAAGAATCTTTTACATCATATATTCACAACAGGAGCACTTCACAACATAATTCAAACAGATTCACGAAGCTACAGTGTAGGGCTACAACTTTCGTTTTTTGACCATTTTAGGAAATTGGTCATGTGATCACCCTCCCAACAACCCATGTGATACATATCATCATTATTATCTAGTTTTGGTAATGAAAGTGCCAGGGAGCCTAATGAGAAGTAATGAAATCGTCAAGGTGCTCAATGAAATATCCTAAAAGAAATGAAAGGACCAAATGCCCCAATGAAATCTCCCAATGAAAAATCTGAGCCTAATGAAATATCCTAATGAAAATGCTAAGAAATGGTAATGAAAAAGCGAAGGAGCCTATTGAAATATCCTAATGAAAATTCTAAGAAATGGTAATGAAAAAGCGAAGGAGCCTATTGAAATATCCTAATGAAAATTCTAAGAAATGGCAATGAAAAAGCGAAGGAGCCTAATGAAATATCCTAATGAAAAGTTTAAGAAATGGTAATGAAAGGGCCAAATACCTAATGAAATATCCTTATGAGAAATAGTAATGAAAAAGCGAAGGAGCCTAATGAAATATCCTAATGAAAATTCTAAGAAATGGTAATGAAAAAGCGAAGGAGCCTATTGAAATATCCTAATGAAAATTCTAAGAAATGGCAATGAAAAAGCGAAGGAGCCTAATGAAATATCCTAATGAAAATTCTAAGAAATGGTAATGAAAAAGCGAAGGAGCCTACTGAAATATCCTAATGAAAATTCTAAGAAATGGCAATGAAAAAGCGAAGGAGCCTAATGAAATATCCTAATGAAAGGTCTATGAAATGGCAATGAAAGGGCCAAAGAGCTTAATGAAATATCCTCATGATATCTCATTATTCTTGCCTATATCTTATGAAAGATTCCAATGATAAATTGAATGAAATAGATGGGCAATCCTAATGAGATGCCTTTCATAAAACCTGTGGCAGTATACACATTGCCTCTTGGACAGTTGTCATAGATTAATCATAAATAGTGGTAGCCACTAGTGATCATCCCCCATGACCTCCATTGCTCTCTTTTTCCGCCTATCGGTCAGTAATACATCTTGGCATACTCACAGCCTGGTCGCAAAAAAATTGCGGATGAACTAGAATATGTAGGCTGCTCGTCTATTCTCTCGATGGACACCTGCTAGGCTTCTCTCTCAGACCCAAAATGTCAACGACGCATTCTACTTTCAAACTCTGTACCGCCAACACAATTGATAGCCCCGAGTCTTCGCCCTTTAATTTAAAGCTTCCCATCCGAACTTGAATCCAACAAATCGCGATTGGGGAATCCACTCCTTTACAAGTCAGCTAGCATGACCAACAGCAGGGAGGGTTTTAGCAGAGGAAACCGGGGCCCATAGGAGAGTTTCTGCAGAACAGAGGACAGCGGCACCCATACACTCATCCGCCATTTGACTGCCGTGTGTACGCTCTCAAAAGTGGATCTGCTATCTACATACTCCCGCTCCCATTTCTTCTCTGAGCGACGAACGCCGCCGCTTCATCTATCTCCTCTGACTCACTTAGACTAAATCCTCGCAACCTTCCCTCCGTGCTACAAGATGTCCTAGACATGAACATGTCCCTTTTTCTGCTTTCCCGAAAACATGGCATGGACGTAGCCGCATATACACTTCCGAGTCCTACCACTCCTCGTCAAGCATACTGTACGACCGTAAATCAGCTCTTCATCTGCACCTGCCCTCGTAAACCCACATTCTCGATCATTATCAACCCCAGAAGCGTCACATTTGCGCCCTTCGGCGTGTATTTTTCAGGCAGAGGAAGGTACGTATCTTTCCTTAAGTTGTTGCGTGGTTCTGATATCTACGAAAGCTCGTGGCCATGGGCTCCTGCAATCTGACAGAAAAGAATGTGATTGGGCTCACGTAAGTTGGGATTAGACGTGGTCGACGATGGCCTCCTGACACCTTCCTTCTTTCCCAATTGTTTTTCAGCCTTTACCAAACTAGTGAGGGCAAAGGCGGCACCCATGGCTGTAAGACTATGCCTTGTGTACTGGACCCATCCACCTATACCTATTGCGTCGAGCATGGATCTAACCATGCTCTTTGGGATATGGATTGGTCCAGGGTGCCTCCACAGTATAATTTCGGGGTATCCCTGATACTCCATTGATGACCTGTATTTGTTTTTCAGTCAATATGTCAATACCTGCAAACAAACCTCAGTTTTGAGCTCCAGAACAATATTTTCGCATCTGTGTGTGTTTCTTCCACAAAGAAGCCTTGCAAATCACTCCAAATATATCCTGTATTATATTTAGATTTAATAGAATTGGTTCCTCATGCTCTGTATGTCAGAAATGGATGGATTGGGTGACCTGAATTCGGATGACCTTTGGGGATTGATGCTCCTGCACAACACATGTAAACAACTCTAAAAGCATCATTGTGCTGCTCCTCCTCCCACATATATGGACAGAATAAATGTAGGATTGGTCTTTCTTACCTCCCTAAAGGCATTTCCAGCCTGATATTGGGCAGAAACGGGTGTTGCAGTTTCAAAAATGTGTCAAATCTTCGTATTGTAGAGGCTGCAGACAAACTAATGTAAACAATTAGAAGACAGGTGAAAGACGACACTACTCGTCCTCTTCCACCAGGGACTCCAGGAGGGGATCCAGAGCAGAACCAGGTCCCTCGTTACTCTCCTCTTGGCTACCAAATGGTACGAGTGGCTTATCCCATAGCCGTGTAAAGCGAAGGCAAAGACCACGTTGTATACCCGCCTGCCGGGTCGCGTACGCCCTTATACCTTCACGCATCGCCCCATCCTGACTTTCCCATCCCTCTCGACGCTGTTCCCACCACATAGCCCTCCACTCCAACGTCTTGCGAACCCTTCGCATTTCTTCCTTCAACAACATTACCTCCTCTGTCCACCTCAAAAATCGTGCGCGAGCCTTGGCCCATTCAATGCGGACCGCTACCAAAGGCCCAATCAGTTTCAGCATACCAATTTAAGAAAAGAGATCACTTACCTTCATGTAGCTCTGCATCGCTACCATCCCCGATCGCGTCCGCGCTCATCCAAATCCACGAGACAGTCTTCTTCCCTTGTCCAAGACCCAATTTGTCGATCTTGCGCTGTTTTTTCGATCGTTCACGTCCATCGAGGCCCACTGGATCATTTGGGTCGTAGATGCTGATCTCCTCACCATCGGGGGTGGTGAGGTCCCCTTTGCTCAATTTACGCAGGGTCTTCTCCCACTCCCCCGGACCCAATAATTCCAGCAGCGCCTTCCGGCTGTTTCGGTATTTCACAGCCAAAGACTTCGTTTTGTCTTCCAGGCGATCAAGAGTATCTTTGGCCCTTGTGTTTGGGTTTTGTCCCCGAATATTGCGATTACGGAAGCCAATGAATGCGAGTCGGCCTCGTTGCACATTTCGGATTTTGTCCAATATGTCATGACACTGCGCTTTGCGCAGTTTTATCTTGATGTCGACGAGCACCGTACTGCAGTTGTGGGTGCGCTGGGCAGAAGGAAGAGCCGAGGGGAGCCAAAGGGGTTGATGCTCAGGTTCGACGCTGTCACGTTGGGTTTCGGGAAGCTCTCTCTGAATTGACTCATGCTCCACGGACATCACGGTAGCGGCCGGCATGTAGAGTGCTTGAAGATTGCGGAAGCGCTTGATTTCGCGTTGGAGCAGCAGGCAGCGCCGTTGCAACTCGTTCTCTTGTCGAATAGTGAGCTCAGCAGGGTTTCTTGAGTCCCAAATAATTCTATGTCTGTTGAATAGTGAGCAACGGCAATCAATCGATCAAAGCAAAAATAACTTACTGTGATTCCTCGATAATTAAGCCCATAGAAAGAAATGATGTCGGTCCGGTGTCGTGAAGCTGGGGCATACCCGCCGCCGCCTGCTTTTTTTCCTCCTCAAGCAGCTGTTTCTTTACCTCATCCTGAGATGCATCTGAAAAAGAATTAGGTGGGGGAGAGACAGAGACATGCCTCGACTCACGAGACACCACAGAGAGATACGGATTTTTCTTCTTGGGGTCTTTCTCCCAATCCAATATCATCTGGGTCCATTCTTTCTCCAGCCCCCCTTTCTCCGCCAACGAAGCACTGAAATCCTCAAAAATAGATTGTTGACGCTTCTGTTCAGGTATTGCGAGTAGAAGGCGAGTATGTAATGTCCGGCCTAGATCAAACGGTTGAACCAGATGAGTTGCAAGATGAAGGGAAAGCGTACCAAGGGCGACATATTTTCTGAAATTGTGGTGTCCAAGGTGATCGTCGAGCATATCATGCCTAGACCCAGGACCCATCTCTTTTGTGCTGTTGGCCACTCGGTTCAGCTCTGCCCAACTCTGCTCTATTCCCTCGCCATCAGTTCGACCAATGCCAGATTTGAAGTTTAAGGAGTGGGGTGCCTGACATGGCACCTTGTGCATAGGGCAATGGCACTTGGGGATACCCCATTCAACGGCGACAGAAGATGGGAGGTGTATTGCTGCCGGTAGTTTGGGTATACGCTTCGCGAACTTGAGCTTGAACTGGCAAGCAATATCGTAAGAGACGAAAACAGCCGCGACGAGGAGCGGGGCTAGGGCGGAAAGCAAAATGTAGTCCATATTACAATACCTAGAGCACATTGTCAGCTTCAGTAATAGATGGATAATAGACCATGTACCGTTCCCCTTTCTGAAGGTCTCCCACACCACCAGCGCGAATGATTTCGTGTCGCGCACAGACACACATTCCTACCCCTGTCGACCGTAAGCCCGTCGAAAACTGGGTCTCAGTGTTGGCTAATGTCTTGAAACCGCTACATGTGCTAATCTTCAATATTGTTACTTTGAAATACAACCTGGGATAATGCGCGAGACTTACATCTTTCTGAGTTGCATATTTTAGAATGTGCTTTTGATACGGCGCGTCTTCTGGGAAGTAAGCGAAGCCGGTGTGAAGACCGGGATCCTTCTTTAAGCTTGAACACATTAAATTTTTCAGTCGGAAATTGGCGTCCATGGCAACAATGAGAACATATAAAAACCTGGTGTCACATCAACAGTCGTTAGCACATGGAACTTGGTCTGGATTTGAAACAACAGACTTGGACGCTAAGTCGACGTCTTTCCAGTTTTCTGGGAGGTTAACATTGGGGATTGGGCATGCTGGACAGATAGTTGCAAGATCCCCTCAACTCGTTGATACCAAACCGCCCTCGACATTCCCCCGTCCATGCCGTTTCATTAGCTTGAGATGATGAAATTCGCGGATCATGCGCATGAATGATTTGTAGCGTGTCTAGATAAGAAAACAGGTGTTATGCCGTGTCAAGACTAATCAAACAGGCTGTTTACCTTTGGGATACTCAGCTCAGTGTTGTCAGTCAGATACTCGAGGGATTTGTAAAATTCGTGAGCGGATAATTTCCCCATAAGGGTAACAACGTGGAACAACTCCAGCAGTCGGAAGGTTGCACACGTTTGGGGGTGGTGAATCGTCGCAGGGAACCATTCGCTTCGCATCAGCTGTTGGCGATCCGATATCGTTCGTTTGTCACAGCCGCAAAAATCGACGGCGACGTTGTGCAAGCCATTTGTGTGCATAACGATGAAGTCTTTGTGGCCGGGGTGAGGAGCCACGCAGACGGAGTTAATGTGTCCCAGTTGTACGCGAAGACCCATCGACTTGAGGGTCACCTTTTCGAAGAAATTACCATTCCAACGCTAGTCATAGGTTAGCCCACTTGAAGCAAGATTTACAAAGCTGACTTACCTGGATGATGTGGAGCGGGAGATGGCTATGCCGAGTCAAACAGCAACTTGAGCATTGCAGAAGCCGGCCCATGCAATCCTCGCACCGATAGATCGCTTGCGCGGATGGACAGGTTGTGCACTGTGCATGAGAAGCGGCGTCGCCCCTTCCTTCCAACCTCAGCATCTCCTGGAGGTATTCATCCCGAAAGCCTGGGTCTGACTTTTCCCCCCCAGCCCATTCCCGTAACGGAGCATCCTACAAGATGTCAGAGCCTTCAAATAAAAATTATGGCCTGGCACTCACTGAGGTTGGGTAACGCTTCGCGGCAACCTTGGCTGCCACAGTAGGTACTTCTTCAATCTCATTCACCGCCTCGTCCTCGGAAACGCCATGATTGGCCGTTTCGCAGTCGTAATCGGTACTGGGATGCCATTCGTACACCGGAGATGGAACGCGACAAGGCGGGATGGCGCCTTTTTGGGGGGAGCGAGGAGTCTGGATTATGTTGAGCCCAGTCTTGGAGAGCCGAATGGTACGTGCTTGGGGAATCACTATATCATCCTCGCTGTTGGAACCACGAACGACGACGAAGCCCTTCTTGCGTGTGGGCTTAGGCATGGGTGGTGGGAAAATATTTGAAGTCGGCGGCTATTATACTTAGACACCTCACAAATCCTTTGTAGTCAGCAAGTTTTATATCCACGCAACGTTACAATTGGCAAGTTCACGCGTTACAATTACCAAGGCTAAGTATAAGAAATAATTAATGAGGTACTACGAAAGTCCTAGAAATGAAGCATTGTATTCTCTTCTTCAAGCCTTTCCTGTGCCTCCCATGCAGCCCGTTCTTTCGCTTGAGCAAGGGAATCCTCTAAGCAAAGCTCGATCCCCTCCAAACCCGATGTGTCTATGCGGGTACGAAGCGACGACACGATTTCCTTGGCGGCTTTGTTCATTTCCACCATCCAAAGCGAGTCTTCAGGCACGGGGCCGTCTTGTATGTTTTTTGGGAAAACGCCAGCAAGCCAGCAGAGCTTCTTTTTGAGTACCTTACAAAAACTGTCAGGAGGCCATTCGGCCTGTAGTCAGCACAATGTACTTACTTTTAACCATTCGCGGGGGATGTGGTCATCATAGCCAGCATCATCAAGAAAAGCTTCG
>NW_001890025.1:8669-11022 GCF_000143565.1 Laccaria bicolor S238N-H82 | reverse complement strand
TCTCAGGTCTGTCAAGACACGTGTTAGATGTGTGCCGGAGAGATCTGGGATGAACATACGATGCATGCAACAAACGGCGGCTTTTCTTGACAGGAGGGGCAGACTCCATGGTTTGATTATCGGTTGTTTTGCGTTTCTGAGATGGAGGTGGGTCCTCTTGCCCCAGCCCGAGATTAACGGCTTGTTTCTTCTTCCCCTTTGTTGTCACAGTAGCCCACTTTCGAACACCCTGTCCTTTCAAAGGACATTCCAGCATCTCAGGAGTGGACGTTGGCTGATTCGGAGTAGAATTTGGGGGTGGCGTCGTCGATGCATTGGGAGAGGGGGGCAGGGGTGGAGCCTCCGGAGAAGGTGCGAGTGGGGTCAACGCCTCCAGAGTGAAAGGTGGGGGTTGGGTCGCTGCCTTTGGAGTGGAAGGGACTAGGCTCGTTGATGCCGTTGAAGTGGAAGGCTGGGTATGGGTCGACGCCTTCAGAGTGGATGGCTGGGTTAGGGTCGACAACTTAGGAGTGGAAGGCAGGTTTGGAGTTAAGGTCTTTGGAGTGGAAGGCGGGTTTGGGGTTGAGGCCTTCAGAGTTGAAGACAGGGTTGGCGTCGATGACTTCGGAGTGGAAGACAGAGTTGGGGTCGATGGCTTCGGAGTGGAAGGCTGGGTTGAGGTCAATGACGTCAGTGTAGAAGGCTGTTTGGGGTTGACTCTCTTTGGGAACACTGGGTTGGGGGCAGAACTTTTGGTGTTGAAGGCCTGGTTGGGCTCGATGCCGCCACATTGGGAGTGGAAGTGGTAGATGGGGGAGGCATGAGTTCTTGATTTCTGAACCGAATGGGAATGCATCTCTCTTGGAGGTCATACAGCTCATCGTAGAGTTTGAATATAGTCATTCCCTTGATGACACAAGGATTGTCAATCGGGGTCTTGGGTATGGCTGCAGGATCAACGATCCAACGGGAAGGGTCTTCTCGAAGTGAAGACCAAGGTATTGCTTCAGTCGATCCCGTTGATTCTGTTCACGCAAATGAAGATCAGTTTATTGGGAAAAAAAAAGTGATGACGTACTCCACACCCCCTCCAAATAATGTCCTAAAACCTCGGCGCAATGAGATCGTACCCATGAGTCATCGTACTGTGGGAGGAGGTCTTTATTGTCCTCCACTGATTCCTGCCGGAATCCGGCGGAATCCGGGCAATTCCTGGAATTCCGGAGGAATCAAATTTGGCAGAGGGCCCTGCCAAATTGATCAAACCATTCCGGCGGAATTTTGGTGGAATTCAAATTCCGCCAGAATGGTTCCAGGAATCACCCGGAAGGAATGATCCCGGAATGAGACGGAACGGAATTCCTGACGCCCAAATCGAGTGTCGGCGTTTGCCGACGCTTGATTTGGGCGTCATCAACAAACAACTCCCACTCTCTCAACCACCACCATCATCCACGACGCCAACCCACCTCGCGACACCGCCACGTCACCAACGGCCACCATGACGCACACAACGACGACGTCCGTCGTCGTTTCACCACGACCCCAACACAACACCACGGCCACGACATGGAAACGACGCCCCAACGCCACGTCACCAGCCTCAGTAAACGAGCGCGCCAACACGTTGCCACGTCGCTATCAGCGACGTGGTAACCAGACGACGAACGACGCAAGTCGTCGTTCGTCGTCATAGGTGAGCACCCCCCATCCCAAGCTCGTCCCACCCAGCCTGCTAACACCAGGCACACGACAAGGGACAACCACGTCAACGCACGACCACGACCACCACGTCAATGGGCGACGACCGCGTCAACGGACGCCCACGTCAACGGACGACGACAACGTCAACAGACGACGAGCACGTTAGTGGACAACGAGCAACCACCGCCACGTCAACAGACGACGACGACGAAGCCAACGGACGACGACAACGCCAACGGACGACGACGCCAACGGCCGACGACAACAACGCCGCCACGTACACACGGCGACGAGTGTATTCCCTCCCCCTTTTCTTTCCCTCCCCCCTTCCTCCTTTCCTTTTCCCTTCCCCTGTCCCTCCCCATTTCCATGTACCCCTTTCCTTTCTCCTCCCTCTTTCTCTTTCTGTCCCTCCTCATTTCCCTGTCCCTACTCCCTTCCCTGTCCCTACACCCTTCCCCCTTCCTTTTCCCTGTCCCTACACCCTTCCCCCTACCTTTTCCCTCCCCCTTCCCTGCCCATCCCTTCCTTCCTCCACCCCCATTTATTTCTGCCCCCCTCCTCCCCCCCTTCCTTTAACTTAGAATACAGTAAAATAATCTTTGTGTACCACTTCAATATATTAGAATTTGAATCTATATAACTGTTCTAAGAAGACATTGTGAGGTAT
>NW_001890025.1:0-8619 GCF_000143565.1 Laccaria bicolor S238N-H82 | reverse complement strand
GGGGTCGATGACTTCGGAGTGGAAGACAGAGTTGGGGTTGATGGCTTTGGAGTGGAAGGCTGGGTTGAGGTCGATGACGTCAGTGTAGAAGGCTGGTTTGGGGTCGACTCTCTTTGGGAACGCTGGGTTGGGGCAGAACTTTTGGTGTTGAAGGCCTGGTTGGGCTCGATGCCGCCACCTCGGGAGTGGAAGTGGTAGATGGGGGAGGCATGAGTTCTTGATTTCTGAACCGAATGGGAATGCATCTCTCTTGGAGGTCATACAGCTCATCGTAGAGTTTGAATATAGTCGTTCCCTTGATGACACAAGGATCGTCAATCGGGGTCTTGGGTACGGCTGCAGGATCAACGATCCAACGGGAAGGGTCTTCTCGAAGTAAAGACCAAGGTATCGCTTCAGTCAATCCCGTTGATTCTGTTCACGCAAATGAAGATCAGTTTATTGGGAAAAAAAAAGTGATGACGTACTCCACACCCCCTCCAAATAATGTCCTAAAACCTCGGCGCAATGAGATTGTACCCATGAGTCATCGTACTGTGGCAGGATGGGATTTCCGGTCGAGTCTTTGGCAAGCGTGATGGCGAACTCATTATTGGGGCGCGCATGTGGTCGTTTTCTGAGAAAACTGTCAGGAAGTATAGATACATAATAAAATGAACTCACGGAACAATGCCTCGGTTGCGTACTTGATCCAGGCCTTGCTAAGACTTGTGTATGTTTCGGGCTCGACATCTTTGAATGCTTTGTCGTCGAGCATGATGCCACAACAAATACTGATACAATTGAGTTAATCGCAATAGTAGAACATATTTTTCGAGAAAAAGATCACCTTGTCGATTGAACGTTACCCTCTTTATCAAGATACACCATCTGGACGTGGTACGTCGCATCCCCAACTTGATTTTTGCCCATACCGATTGAACCCTCAAGGGTGGCGACAAGAGTATCTGCCATAATTTCCTGGTTCCTGACAATGCGAAGTCAGAAAAAATTGAAAGAATGTAACGAAAGTGACTCACTCCCAGATAGACTCGACTTTATCTTCAGCAGAGACTTCCTTCAGCTCTGATGCCTTCTTCTCCCATTGCTCCTGCTCTTTAGAAGATAGCGCTTTGAACATTGCTGCTTTCAGTGTGGATCGGATGCCAACATTGTTCTTGGTCGATGCATCCCCACGTTTCTCTGCAACAGCGGTGTCGAGGAGTATCTTGTTCTCCGGAGCCTTGGCCCACAAGTCAGCTGCATTCTCCGCACGCTTTCTGGGAAACTTGATGATGGGTGGTTGCTTCTGAGACATCCTCGAGCGGGCTAGAGCATTCTGAAGGTATTTGATGAAGCACTGTAGAATCACGTTGAATATGAAAACAAATCGTATCAAATGAACATTGTATTCACCTGACGAGCGTCTCCAGCATTGGCGAACCGCCACTTGTTGACAAGATCCTCCGCTTTCTGCTTGGACCACATGTCGCGTTTCTTCGGGTCGAGCTCAAGGTAAGGGTCAACATGACCTTTCATCCAAGCACGCTGCTCTTCAGACCAAGGGAAGGGGGCATGGTTCTTCTTATGTGACTTGGCTGCATGTTGGTCGATGAGCGTGTTTCCAACTCTCGAATTGTCAGTGGTACCGAGACTGCTCTGGTGAGGCATGATTGCTGTAAGGACACCAAGAGAGCGCTCTTCTCAATATATCTGTTCCCGCCTTGACTTTGTGGCATTGAAGCATGACGATGGCTTGAGTGGTCGCGCGAAGAATGAGTCTTGAATGGCTGGTGGCCCAGTTTAGCTACTTTGCGTTGTGGCCAAGTTCAGTGAAGAATGAGTCTTGAGTGGCCGGTGGCCAAGTTCACTATTCTTAAAGGCGAGGTGTTCCATGGACTGCTCAATGGACTGCGTAACATGTGAATGGAGACAAAAGGGGTGGATTCGAGAAGAATTAAGACTACTTATGAATACGCAGGGCCACGGCCATAGCCATGACCTCCGATCCTAAAACTTCCTCCAACTCTGGCATGTCATCCAGCTCCAGCATACTATCCCCGAAATTCAGCGGCATTGTCGATGGCATAGAGGTGGGGTGTGTCGCATTCTTGAGGGATGCATAAGGGCAAGGCGGATTGTGGCTGAGGAGGTAACGGTTGCTCGCTGATGGCTGTCGGTAGGTCAATGCGAGAGGATCACTGGATAGGGTTAGTTCTCTAGATCAGGGGGACTGAATTGGTTTTGCACCTTAGACCGTCAAAATGTCCTTGTTCTAGCTGATGTGCAAGCTTCTTGTAGTTTCTGTGGTGAGGATCCAACGCATCAGCAGCTATGGTTGGTTGAGATAGTAACGAGATGTTAGATAGTTTGAAATGAGAAAATGGACAACATACGAGGCGAAATCCCCTTTGACGACATGGTGAAAAGGAAGGGAACTTGGCTTCATGCCTATCAGTATTCAATAATGTCAATCAGCATGAATGGAGTGTCAACTGACCTTGAAGTTTGATCAATGGTCCATGCGAGACATGTTCATTTGTTGTTCTTGGATCTTGACCCCATGATGTGTGATCAATGAGTGGGCATGTTGCTGGGAATGGTGATGGAGCATAGCCAATGAAAATTTCAAGTATAAAGGCTGTGAGTATTGGGCAAGGATGTTGTGGACTACTGGGAAAGGACGTTGTGGACGGCGACTTCAAGATGTTTGGCTGTATTGTGCACTGGCAATCACGAGTCGCAATCATCATGAACGCGCTTACAACTTCCAAGCTAGTCGATGCGATCAACATCGATCGCCAACGTCAATGCCAAGAGGTTTGGTTAAGGTGGGTTCATTCATGAGGAATCGAACATTATTAACAACATACTTCGACAGTACACATTTGAGATTCGAGCACGATGGCGGAAAGGAGAGATCCGGCAATTGCTACTTGCATTTACTAATTGTACACCGCCAATTGTCATACAGGTCCACCCATTAAAACACAATCCCTCTTCATGTGCTTAGATTCCTTCACAATATCATCCCACTCATCTTGCGCCTTGCGTTTTCCTTTCAAATCCTGTGATGCAGCTCCCGCCGTAAGCCTGGAAGAAGAAAATTTGTCACTCTTGCGAATGAAATTGGTGACATCCGGACAATCCTTGTCAGTAAGATCCAGCTGTCGAAGAATGAAGAATTCGCCGGCCTGAACTTGGAAGCTACAATAAGACGGCAAATGTACGAATTCCTTGAGGTAAGTATCGTATATTGCATATCTGTTGTCTGGGAAGCCAAGCGCCTCTCGCAGTGCGAAATCGGAAAATGGGCTGAATGCTCCATCACGCAGGGGGGAATACCAACGGAAGTGTGCGTCATTTGCCTGGATTATGGCAAGTGGGTTTCACAGAACAAATAGAGTAAAGTTATCGTTCTTACCGCAACATATAGGATGAGCAGAACATCTATGCCATCTGTTATTTGTGGGTTATAGCATCTTTGAACACTCATTGCGATTACTTACCATGAGCTTTAGGTATTTCCTCAACATCTGAGTTGGAAATGGTCAACTCCCTGTCGAGAAGAGTTTGAGATGACAAAGGTACACTTTGGAAATCTGGTTTTGTTTCGAATTTCAATCGCAATCTCACAAACATAAAAGACAATAACACACCGATGATTTCGACTTCGCTATCTGAATCGTAGTCTGGGACGGCTTGGGAGGAGGAAGGTATGTTTCGGATCTCTCCTTTAATCATATCTGAATACAATGCTCAACAATGAAGATAGGGTGACATACCAATGATTTCGCAATCTGATTCGCGACTTACAACACTCTCCACATCAGAAACTGGCCTAGCCAGAGTTGATGGTGGGGATGTAGCGAAGACAGGAGAAGAGAAGGTTGGGATCAGGGATTGTGATCTTTGAATACTTTTTCTCCCATTCTTGCGATACTTACTGATCTTCTTTGATTTTGACTTCTTAGCGTCCCAGGTGTTGAGCTCATGACGAATCAATTTACGTTCGTCATCTGTGAGCTCTGTGGACATCAAATTCTTGTAGTTTTGACATTGACTCACACCATTATAGGTGTGGCACTGCTTGTCAAGTAAGTCCCACTGCACATGAATCGTAGAGTGCCTTACTAACATAGAAGTACCGTCTTCCGAAGTCAGATGGGTTTTTCTTCCCCATCGAAACTCGTAGAAAATGGAAGTGGTTTGCAGGAGCTGGCGGCATCTTCCACTCCCCAATGTACAAGTCAAGAAGTTCGAGTAATTTCTGTTCACGAAGAGACTGTGGCATTGAGAATGAGACAGAAAATGGTCATCTACATACAAGACAGCTGACATTAAATAAAGAATTCTCAATTGTATTTTGTTCAGAAATCGTTGTCAGACGAATAGAATAAAGGCTTTTGTTAGCCGTCTCCAAGAGCTTCGGACTTAACAGAGATTGATATGCTCAAGGATTATCTCAAATTTCCAAATGTGCCTTGGAATGACGCACATTTACTTCCTGATCGCATGATCGGGAAGTGAATGTGCGTCATCGTTTTGAGGTGCATCACACGAAGGTGGCATCAATCAACAAACCCAAATAAAAGCATCAACGTGGCGCTTGTTCAACGTTCAACGTTCAACATCGACTCACTTGTTTCTCCAGCAGTCGAGAAACTACATGGCTTGCCAGGCGCCTTGGTTTTGCCAGGCCTCTGCATGGGTGTAGCTCTCAACTGTGGCTCCTCGGACATAACCATCATGCCGCTCGAGGTCGAATCCTCTGAAACAATCGACAACGGGCCAAGATCTCTTTTCAAGTCATCTAACATCTGGTTTTCTCGACCAAGGAGTACCGCAATCCGCTTGCAGGCACCCATTTCTCCTGAGAGGTTCTTTACTGTTACTTTCATGCAGGTAAGGATCATCTACGCTCTTCGTCAGTTTCAACTGATCCTCCTCACACTTAAAGCCTTTTCAGGTAGCGAGTGTAGAAGTTAAAATTTCGCGCCACCCACTAGCGAGATCAAGAAAACGAGACACCACTCAAAGATCGTCACCCAGCAAGCCTCACAACCTTGTGTATTGATGTGGCAGATGACCATGGACAGGAGTGATCGCCGGATACTTGGAGGATGTAGGTCCGTTCAATGTTAAAGTTTCAGCCGTTGCTGATGTGCCCTAAGGTCAGCAGAAGTCAAGTTGGCTCGATAGTACTGTTCGGTGGGGCCATGATCTCAAACATACCACGGGTTGTTCGGAGACTTGGCATCTCTTCCATTCCGCTTGTTTGCATGCCCTGTATATGGGGCCATGCTGTGTTAGTCAAATTGATTTGGTCTGGTAAGTGAGATTTCATCTGCTCCACTCCTTTTCTTTTGCTCACTAGTCCGACCTAGAGCTACAATTAGTGCTTGGAAGTTAGGTTAATTAACTGGAAAATAACCGAGACCAGACCGGACCTAACTGCAAAAAAACCGGACCGCAGTTAGTGGTTAGTCAATTCTGGAAATGAAATAACCGGTTATTTTGCGGTTAACTAACTGTTAAAAAACCGGTTATGACCGGTTACAACCGACCCTATTATACCCCTTCAAAACGCATCTAAAAGCATGAGAAACACTGGGAATCTGACAGAGTTATGGTCAAATCTCTAAATTATTGGCTAAAATAGTAGGCTTTCAAGAATATTATTATAAAATTGTCAATTCTTCACCGAATTTAGCGTTCTTGGGCTTGTTTTAAAGCTACGACGCATGGCAATAATGTTTACTGCAAGGAATATGAGAAATATACGCCGTTTTAATCGATTTTCTATTTTTTCGGTCCTAACTGGTTAGTAATTGCAACTAACCGGTTTTCATCGGTTATCTTCGGTCCAGTTAGGTTATTTTGGGTCTGGGAACGAACCCTAACCGGTCTCGGTCTCGGTTAGAGCCCCTGGGCACCCAATAACCTAACCTAACCGGACTTTCAAACACTAGCTACAATTCCTCAAACTTGCAGCGCGCTTTTGATAAACAGACGGCCTGCAAGGTGACATGTGATGCCTCGGATTAACGATGCTTGGGTCGGCGGTGGAACGGTGAATGTCGGACACTCGGCATCGGAGAGAGGGGACAGCAGACCAGCGTACACAGTGACGTAGGCCAACTTTCAGCAGGTTTTCAACGTCGTCATGGGGCAGGGAGTGCTGCGTGGGGGTTGAATCAGACGAGACGGCTGTTATTTCACCTTACAACCACCGTTTACGCAACAGTGCTAATGGACTATACATACTAGTTCGGACTATTATTCCTAGTCCCTTTGCTTGGCAAGCATGCGCGTGGTTACAGTGATCATTCTTCAATCAGTAATGTCTTACTTTTATGAAAGGCCCAAGATCACCAGGTGAGTTTGGCCAGTATGACATTAGCTGCGTGCAAACTTCCAACCCCAATGTTCTCTAAAACTGGTCGATGGACTAGTGTGAAGAAAACACGTCGACATGAGGATGATGCGCACTATAATTCAGAATCAGAGCTTGAACTCAAAGGCCTTGACAACAACCGAGGGACAAAGCGTGTTCGAGAGGAGGAGCCGCCCGCAGGTCCAAGTGCAGAGGCAAAGTGTCGATACCAGGTGCGCACATGTCTGATTTTTTCTCTCCCAGTACTTATTATCCTTCCAGGGTGCATCTATCGAGATGGCAAAATGGATGCCTGAGCTTGGGTACCTCCTCAATTTGATGTTTTCACGGGAAGTTGGACCCAACACACCATGCCATTGTGGTTCTGCCCCTTCAGTTCGATGCCAAGAATGCGAACACAACCCTTACTCATGCCGTGAATGTCTTATTGAGGACCACATTCACCAGCCGCTTCACTGGGTTGAAGAATGGAATGGTCAATACTTCGCTAAATGTTCGCTCTCAGCTATTGGATCTGTATTTTACTTTGGGCACGATGGAGCCATTTGCCCCCACACCCCAACTAGTCATCAGGGGAAGTCACTTTCAATGACGATCCTTCACACGAATGGAGTCCACAGTGTTCATGTTTTGTGGTGTCACTGCCCCGGCGCTGGTGATCGTATCGATCAGCTCATGAAAATCGGGTGGTTTCCAGCTACTCTCAATAAACCAGAGACAGCTTTGACATTTAAACTATTAGATGAATTCCAAATTCATCACCTTCAATCCAAGAAATCTGCCTACGATTACTTTCTCGCTCTTGTACGCCTCACCAATGGTCAGTTTCCCTCAGATGTTGCAGTGAGTTTCTCCATTCATGTCAAGATATGCTAATGACAATGTAGAATCGATATCGGGACCTTTTGTGTATCGCACGCATCTGGCGCCATCTTATGTCAATGAAGCGAAGTGGCCATGGCCATAGCTTGGATCGATTTTTGCCTCATCAAAGTCCTGGAACACTGGGAGCAAGCTGTGTCGCATGCCCGCATCCTGGTTTCAATATGGCACCAGACTGGAAATCAACTCCAAAAGAGCTTGCATAGGTCCCTACTAATATTTCCTCCTATTTACTAAATTAACTTCTGACAAGATATATCCATCGGCTATTCTTAGCTACGGATGGAAACTTTCGGTTGCAGCGAAAGGCCAAAGTCAATGATCCTGATGATTTTTCCCTGAATGCTGGTCGCGGATACTTCGCAAATGAAACCAAATTTCGAGAATATATTTGTAAGATTGAAAGGGATAAGCCTGTTGACTACGATAAACCAGTAGGTGTGAATTTTTTGAGTGTGGATAATGCTGAAAAAAGGCTAGCCAGATACATGTAGTGGGTTCAAAGCAGGAGACATGAGACGTCTTACCCAACAGAAGGGAGTTGATGTCACTGGGATCGTAGCAGTTGTTTGTGCTTGCCACGCCATCTTCCGTCCAGGGGCAATGGTTGATCTCTATGTTGGAGAGCGGTACATCATATCATTCTGCAACCATGTACCAATTACTCACATCATTCAATAGGTACTCACATGTTGACTATGCTGTCGCTAACGCCCTATCTGGTGTACCTCCTGAGCTCACCCATGGCTGTAGGACTATGCCTTATATACTGGACTGGTCCACCCATGCCTATTGCATAGGGGATGGAAATATCCAGGCTCTTTGGGATGTGGACTGGTGCAGGCCACCCTACATGATATATTGCCTCTCTGTATTTGTTTCTGTATTTGTTTTCCAGCTGATTTGTCAATATTAACAAACAACAAATACAATTTTGGCTTCAATGAGAGTATTTTGTCCCTTGGCCATGTTCCTCTGCAAAAGAAGGCCAGAATATATATATATATAGATCTGCAGATATTTTTATGCATCCTAGAATAGTTTCCCCCGCTTCTCCGTGCCCAGAATAGATGGATGTGGCAAACCGCATCTGGATGTCGTTTGGTATGTAGGGGCCTCTGATAAATACATGTCAACAAACATCTCCGTTGGCTTCAAATGAA
Source organism: Laccaria bicolor S238N-H82 (assembly GCF_000143565.1). Lineage (NCBI taxonomy): Eukaryota > Fungi > Basidiomycota > Agaricomycetes > Agaricales > Hydnangiaceae > Laccaria > Laccaria bicolor. The sequence continues at coordinate 198 of NW_001890025.1, read as the reverse complement.
AGCATTTCATCCCTTGCGCATGTTCCTCTGCAAAGGAAGGCCAGAATATATATATATATATATCTCCAGATATTTTTACGCATCCTAGAATAGTTTCCCCTGCTTCTCTGTGCCCAGAATGGCTGGATGCGCCAAACCGCATCTGGATGTCATTGGGCGTGTTTGGGCGTGTTGGATGTCATTGGGCGTGTTGGGGCC
>NW_001890026.1:13932-19445 GCF_000143565.1 Laccaria bicolor S238N-H82 | reverse complement strand
TTGTGTCACAAGAATCTGAAAGAATTGAACCAGATTCTGGTTGCTGAACAGGCTCTAAGGGATGCTAACTTGGTTGAGTTGAGAAGTGGGATGTTAGTAAAAACAGACTTAAAGTGGTAAACATAACAGAGAGAAGTGGGGTGTTGGTAAAAACAACCTTAGAGTGGTGTGAACATGACAGAGAGAAGTGGGATGTTGGTGAAAACAGACTTAGAGTGGTGAAAATGGCAGATAGAAGTGGGGTATTGGTGAGAACAAACTTAGATGAGTTTTGAGGGGAAAAAAAAGCAATGTACAAAATGATGAGAAAACTGCACCAGAAAAAACAAGTTTTTTTCTTGAAACTGGGACCCCAGATACCCCGTGACACTGGTCAGATATGTTTGAGCCATGTGACAAGGCTAAAAGATTTTTCAACAGTGTGACATGCTTAGAATATATCTGATTGATGTCACACCACTGAAACATTTCTGGCCAGTTAGACTTGGCTCAAACATTTCTTACCAGTCTGACACACTTCAAACATTTCTTACCAGTCTGAACCCCTTCAAATATTTCTGACCACTTTCACTTGACTAGGATATTTTTGAACACAATTTATTTACCCAAACATTTCTGGTCACAATATTACAGGTCAAATATTTTCTACCCAATCCAATATTATATTTTCTCCCAAAGGCAAAAAAATAAATGGCCACACAACCTATTAGCCTGGATACATTCTTACATTTTACAAGGCTAATAGCTTGTTCAAGGTGGGTGACTGAAGTGAACCAATCCACCGTGTGTGTGGTGGATTTGTTAGTTCAAGGACGGGATGGGGTCACTGGTCGTCTGCCACAGAAAACAGAACAAACAATAGAGCAGTAAAGGAACAAGGGAGATAGAGTGCGAGCGCTCAAGAGTAGAATACTCAGCAACTTTAAATCTTAAAACCTTAACTTGGTGGCGTGGGTATTGAAATGCTTTGAGCATTTGAACTTGAGGGATGCCGCGCCTTGATGTGCAACGACTTAAGAGAGAGAGAACAAAAAAAGGGGGGGGGGGAAAGAAAGGTGCTCCATTCGATAGGTGGGAGGTCACCTTAAATACACATAAAGAATCACAAGGCAACTGCACGTTCTCGTGTGCTGCCTGTCCAAGAATCAATCTAAAATAAGAAAAAAGAACTACAAGAATATGTCAACATGAAAAAGGAAAAATGCGAACAAAAATAACTATGACGCCTTTCGTCAGATTCCTCTGCCAAAACCTTGAGCTGGGAATTGCTTGGGGAACCATACGATGCTGGTAGGTCTATTTGCGTACGCGCTGCCGCCTTCAGTGCGGACGTCCCAGTCATCGATGGCTCGACCCTACCGTCCAGCTCTTGATCAGGGCTTTGGTCTCGTAGAAAAGTGTCGTAAGTAATAAACAATAAAAACGATAAAAATAAAAATAAAGACTATGCGCACGGGAACGAAACTTGCAAGCCACGTCCTTCAAGCGACTCTAGGAGAAGACGATCAAACAAGTTGCCGGCGATGACGTCGTCCGAAAAAGGTGTGTGTTGTAAGATGTCGGAACACGCTATTTCAAATGTTCAACAACGCTTGCTAAAATCTAAAAAAAAGAAAGTGCATATAAAATGAAAATAACGGGGAGTGCCGTGAATAGAACATCTGGCACTTCCACAAAGTTGAAAGACATCTGGATGGGCAACAATGCCAAATTATGATGTACACCAAGGATCATCTGAACCCCAGTGCAGGTTCAGACGATCCTTGGCACACATCATAATTTGGCGTTATTTGCTCAATGCCTACTACCTATTTTACTAACTTTATATGTTTTTACAGGAACACGTAGGACTTAATGACACAAAGGTGTTAATGTCTGAATTACTTCCATTTGTTTCTTGTGTCGTAAGTACATATCTTACTTCTGTGTTCATTGTATGTATATTTCATCCATCTCTTGTGTTTTCTCTTACTAACTTTGTATGTCCTTACAAAATAGATTTCACAACATGAATGAATGGCACAACACCAATGTACCTTTGCATCCACTGCTGTTGATGCTTATGCCCACTGCCGTCTCTACTTTTTGTCACGGCCATCCTCTTGTAAGTATACCTTCTCCCTCTTCTTATTTTACTAAGCTCGAATAGAACTTCACACTGCATTATTTGCTCAGACATATATCTATGTTACTAATCTTATACATCTTTACAGGAATACGTAGGACTTAACAATGCGAAGATGTTATTGTCCAAATTCCTTTCTGACATTGTATGTACATCCCTCCTTTTCTTGTGTCTTTTCCGAATCCCCTTCCCCATCAATGTCCTCCAGCCAAGTCAAGGTGAGTGTGATCCATCAAAATAATTAACAATAGTGACTTACCTCTGACCACCAAGATCCGCCGCCGTCGTCACACAACTGACTGTGATTTATCTACACCACTTGTGTAAGAGGCTGTTGCAAGCACGGCAGATACGAGTCCTCTTTTTTTGCAACTGTAGTAGCATTTATAGTGTAGCTATATGTTTAAGCCCACATGTTATCATATATTAACAATTATATATTTATAAACTATATATATATATAGTAATATATATTTATTTTTTAGAGTAAAGTACTACAACTGCATGCCGCTCAACTGACTCACCAGATGAATTTTTCTCTACACTGGTCTTCAAAGAATCTTCTGTAAAATCAGTAAGATGCCCCTTCTTTATGCAACGTCTCTTAGTCACCATACCATCATGATACCACACCTCTTTTCCAGGGGTAATTATATAAGATGTAAAGTGAAATCCACCAGAATAAATTATGCCCCTCAGTGGAAGGACTGTGAACTTACCATTGGAGCCTTTAATACGAATAGTCTTGCTGATTGAGACTCTACTTGTATTCAAACTGAATACAAGAAGTGAAGGGGGTTGATCATACATTCGGGAAGTTGCCATTGGAGAACCACAATCACATATGCTTGGTTCCATGAGCCATTGTTGCAACCATTCATTAATTGACTTGTAAGTTCCATCAAGTATTGACATGACTCTCTCAGGTGGATTATCAAGATCTTGAAAAAAATCACATGTATTACATGATACTCTGCGGTAGCCCAAGCGAATGTTGTGATGTGACGTAAAAATGTATGAGATTAAATCCCGGATATCAGTCCCAGTTTGTCCACTTGGAAATAAATCTGAGTTTTCTTGTTTAAGTGATGCACGCACATCATTCCTAACATTTTCTAAAGTTTCAAGACCTCTGATAACTTTTTTGTATCCTTCTGACAATATTTTTCCTTGATTACCAAATGAATAAAATGTTTTTGTCCAGCTTTTTGGATTGTAAATCCAAATCTCACACAAAATTGTAAATAGAGAATCATATGAGCAGCTGTAATTTACTGAATCCCAAAGAATCCCAACAGGAGTTTCAGGCGTAGGTCCAAAGCTGGCTCTAATCTTCTTTGATTTAGGTTCATCAGAATTCAGACCCTCCTCTGCCTTCCTTTTTAGTGTAGATGCAATTGCCTTTGATCCCTGTGCAGGAACAAAACATCCTGTGACATTTTTACTTTTCTTTTGTAATTGAATGTTGACCTCTTCAGTTGCCTTATCAGTGTTTGATTTTGCGGTGAGTGTCCATGAACTATCAGTGATCACTTGGAAAGTTTGCATTGGATATGTTTCACTCCATCTGATTGGCCCCATCACATTCTGTGGACAATACCCCTTCCCTTTGAGCTGTTGATACTGACGTAAAACAGAATTGCGCAGTTGCCCATTGATTGATTCAGGTAATTGGCCATTGTATCTAAGGTTGGTAATGTCATCGAGAAGCTCAAGTTCTCTAAACTCTTGTCGAAGATAACCAGATGCACCACAGGTGATTTTTGATGGGTTAAATCCTTGTACAATTACAGTTCCTTCACATGTTGCACTTCTAGAAAGAGCAGTATAGTAAGATAGGTGGTTACGACAGCTGTTTAAATCCACCACATTAAATGGACGAGTCTTTCCTTGTGATGCATAGTCCGTCATTGCAAAGTTAGGCAGCACAGACACTTGAGAACGGGATATAGTGAGAGTAACATCACTTGGACAGATACATTCAATAGACCTGCTGTTCTTTACTAGTGGAACTACATTTTCAGGCAATCCGTCAATATTGATTGTCTTGGCAGGACGATCAAGCTTTACAAACAAAGTTTCAAGGATTCGTTGTCCACTTGGGCCCAACTTTGCATCCCATCCAACAACATGACCTTCTTGACCTTTTGTTATACATAATTCTGTTGCATCATTGTTTCGTATTATGACTGGCATACCAATACACAGTAAAAGTTTTCCAGGAACATGGTCAGAGGCAGAATGGCGCAAGTTCCAAAGTAAATTTTGAAGCTTTGGACTGATAGTTTTGCATACAGCAGTTTTCTTAGGTCTTCCACGCGGCTTTTTCCCAGTGACTGGATCACACTCAACCCCCAGTGTATCCACAGAGTAAAAGTCAGTAAGTGTTTGGCCTGTATCTGCTGCAAAACGTGCAGAACCTAATTCATTAATTCGATCCTTCTGGGAGTTCAAAGCAGTAATGATAGAGACATTTCTGAAACGTTTGTCAGCCAACTTTGGCTGGTTAGGTCTCCTTCCTGCAACACGACTTCTTAAAAATATAATGTCATCAACAGTACATGCTGCATATCTCATATTTTCTAGAGCTGTCCTTAGCTTGGCATCTTCCACTGATTGTGTATTTTGTCTCATATTTTTCCGTAGCATCACAACAGTAGTCACTTGGTGCCAAAGTGCTTTACCTATAGCAGATTGCTGCCCACGTTCTGACATGGAGGCATCCACTGATGTGCCAACAGTCCCATTGTAAAGGGCCTGGCCTTGGACTGGCATAAGCTGTGCAAAGTCTCCTGCAAAAATCATATTGATTCCACCAAAGGGTACATCCATATTGTTTCTTCCTTTTGCCAGTTGTGCACTTATTTTATATAGCTCATAACATGAGATCATAGACACTTCATCTAGAAATATATAGTCTACACCATCTAGACGAGATCTGACCTGTGCCATAGTTGAATTCTCATTATGGTTTCTTCGGGAATCACTTTTTACACCTAAAGCTGAATGATATGTTGAGCCATTCAAGAGAGCAGCAGCAGATCCAGTCGGTGCCAATATCATAATTCTATGTGCCTCATTACGTTTATCAAAGAGGGCTATTAATGCCTTTATAACCTGAGATTTTCCTGTTCCACCCATACCTCCCAGATACATTTTAAGTTGCTCACTTTCTTTCATAGTTGCATGGTTGGCCACAATTCGGAATGCTCTTTCCTGCTCTTCATTCAAACTAAATGTTTGGGCAATGTCATCTATCATTTTCTGTTCTTCTTCTTTCTTAGCTTTGAATTTTTTGTCCAAGTAGCTGATATCATCTACAACCACTTCATTTTGTGATGTCCCATTTTTTTCTTTATCTGCTTTGGCTGCTGGAAGGTTCTTTGAA
>NW_001890026.1:11793-13152 GCF_000143565.1 Laccaria bicolor S238N-H82 | reverse complement strand
CNCAAGAAATTGAGTTCATCTTCTCCTTCGGTAACTGATTCATCATCAGATTCAACTTCATTTTCATTTTTGTCATAGTGAGCATCAAATTCCTGCTGCTCCTCTTTTGTGCGTTTCTCTTTTTTTGCTTTTCTTATCCAGTCATATAAAGACATCTTCTCATAAGCAATAGGACGGTAAATATAATCATAAACATTTGACAATCCAATGTACATTCCCTCATATTTTTGCAATACTACTTTCTCTGGCATTTCTTTCTCATCAGAAACAGTTGACTTTGATGTGTCATTTTCTGTTGTAATCATCCAGGGATTTCGAGCCTCTCTTACAAAATTTTTCCAATAGAAAAGGGTGAACTTGTGACTCGTATAGTGGTCAGGGTTTCCAAGCAGATAGAGAGAAGCCATAGGACTTCCTATTTCCATCCTAGCAGTTAATGCATTCACCATTTTTGTCATCAATCGACGAGCAGTATTTTGCCTGTCATCATTTCCTCCAATCATTTCAGAGTTTCTGTTAAACACTTGACGAACGGCATCAAAAGCTGTATATGAATTTAAGCCAGTTTTTGTTACATATTCGGTGATATATCCAACAACCGCCTTTATTGCTGTACCTGACATCATGCACTTCAGTCACCCACCTTGAACAAGCTATTAGCCTTGTAAAATGTAAGAATGTATCCAGGCTAATAGGTTGTGTGGCCATTTATTTTTTTGCCTTTGGGAGAAAATATAATATTGGATTGGGTAGAAAATATTTGACCTGTAATATTGTGACCAGAAATGTTTGGGTAAATAAATTGTGTTCAAAAATATCCTAGTCAAGTGAAAGTGGTCAGAAATATTTGAAGGGGTTCAGACTGGTAAGAAATGTTTGAAGTGTGTCAGACTGGTAAGAAATGTTTGAGCCAAGTCTAACTGGCCAGAAATGTTTCAGTGGTGTGACATCAATCAGATATATTCTAAGCATGTCACACTGTTGAAAAATCTTTTAGCCTTGTCACATGGCTCAAACATATCTGACCAGTGTCACGGGGTATCTGGGGTCCCAGTTTCAAGAAAAAAACTTGTTTTTTCTGGTGCAGTTTTCTCATCATTTTGTACATTGCTTTTTTTTCCCCTCAAAACTCATCTAAGTTTGTTCTCACCAATACCCCACTTCTATCTGCCATTTTCACCACTCTAAGTCTGTTTTCACCAACATCCCACTTCTCTCTGTCATGTTCACACCACTCTAAGGTTGTTTTTACCAACACCCCACTTCTCTCTGTTATGTTCACCACTTTAAGTCTGTTTTTACTAACATCCCACTTCTCAACTCAACCAAGTTAGCATCCCTTAGAGCCTGTTCAGCAAC